>NW_021680648.1:169061-239997 GCF_001412515.2 Diachasma alloeum
ACTCTTCGGCGCCAAGATGATGTATGACGCTTCCATCCACAAGCTGAAAATCACCCATCTCGTCACTAACTTTGCCCCTCTTTAGATGGAAAACGGCGGACTTGTCCAAAACCAATCTCATGCCAACCGCACGTGAATACACTGCGACAACGTCAAGCAGAAGCTTGAGCTGTCGTTCTCCTGAGGCGAATAACTTCAGGTCATCCATGTAAAATACATGGCTAACCTGGTGCCTCCTATCGCCAGGTCTTCCAGCTTGATATCCCCCAACACAACGCAGCGCAACAGAGAGCGGCATCAGTGAGATGCAGAACAGAAGAGGACTCAGGGTGTCACCCTGGAAAACTCCTCTCCTGAATTGCACCAACCCTGAAGTCAGCTTCCCCTCACCAGATGTTATAGTGAAGCGCGTCCTCCAGAGACGCGCAAGATCTTTAATGCATCTCACTATGTTGTCTTCTACCGCAAGGCATTCGAGAAGCATGAAAATGAGCTCATGGCTCGTGCTATCAAATGCCTTGCGATAGTCGACCCAGGCCACCGACAGATTGCGATGGTACTGCAACGAATCGCGCAATACGCAGCGATCGAGCAGTAAACCCTCCTTGCAACCTGACAGTCCCCTCTTCGCTCCTCGTTGTTCGTGAATCTGCTGCCACACTGGCTGTATATTATGGAGGATACGCTCATTCAAGATACCGGTGAAGAGCTTATATAGTGTATTCAGACAAGTGATCGGCCGATAATTCGCCGGGTCAGTCAAGTCTGCCTTCTTCGGGATCAGCACAGTCCTCCCCTCCACCAACCACTCAGGAACAGACTCACCGCCGTCGAGGAACGCCGTGAATATCCGAGCCAGATGGACATGCACAGAGNGCAGTAAACCCTCCTTGCTAGCTGACAGTCCCTTCTTCGCTCCTCGTTGTTCGTGAATCTGCTGCCACGCTGGCTGTATATTATAGAGGATACACTCATTCAAGATACCGGTGAAGAGCTTATATAGTGTATTCAGACAGGTGATCGGCCGATAATTCGCCGGGTCAGTCAAGTCTGCCTTCTTCGGGATCAGCACAGTCCTCCCCTCCACCAACCACTCAGGAACAGACTCACCGCCGTCGAGGAACGCCGTGAATATCCAAGCCAGATGCACATGCACAGAGGTAAACTTCTTCCACTACAAGGCATTAATACCGTCAGGGCCCGGAGCGGCGTGGTTCTTCATACCTTGCAAAGCAGATCGAACCTCGTCCTGAGTGACTCGCGAAAATTCCACGCACTGCCGACGATGTTTCTGACAAAACACGCGAAATTCCCGAAAGGCTGGAGTCTCCACCATGAGATTAGTGACCTGATCATACAGATCTCCCCAGAACTCTTCAACTCACTCAACTGAAGGCATCTTATCCGGCGCAGGCGTATGCGGCTCGAACCAGCGACTGGGATCAGAATGGAAGACAGAATTGTCTACCACCCGATGCAACCGCTGTTCCAGAGACCGTTTCATGGTTCCCAGAACACGCACCCTCTCGACAAACCTCTCCTTAATCAAGAGGAGGACTGCTTTATTTAGTGTGTGATGATGGTAGCGCAAATTCGCGGATATTTCACGAATGCGCGCCGTAAAAGGCTTACCACCGATGATGAAGTCAATCACACACTGAATGCGCGACGCCTGCTTCCTAGCCTCATCGACTTCACCTTGGAGCTGTGCAATGCGCCTTCGCGTTTTCACTTCAAATGACCCTTTACTTAGGTTCTGAGGCTTCAAACGAAGAGCCGCATCATACACAGCCCAATTCAGATCGAGCAAGTTGATATCCGTAGGAAGGACTGCGACCAGACCCGCATTCTTAATGGCCAGATCTTCAGGCCGGAGACGGAACTTCCCTGTGACTCTCTCTCGTCTTGCCCCTATATCACGCGAGGACCCCCGAAGCTCGCCATGGCTCTATCGCGTCGGTTGCTCTGACTGTATATCCTCACTCCTGTGAGATACCACAAGAGGAGGAGGATCCATCAGCTCCCGTGGAACGACAAGCAAATCATATCCCTGCCGGCGCAAGCGACTGGCTTGATCTCTCAAATGCTGAATTGTGAAGTGCGAAAACTCAGGGTGCATTGCGCACCACAAGCTTCGCATTCTTGCCATGTAGCCCACTTACGCCGACACACTGTCCTGCCAACATTGCATGAGGTCCTCCTTGAGTTCTTCCGTCCACCTAATTCTTTGGACATCCGGGTTGTTACGATTGGACCCAGATCGTTCACCCCTCCCAACTGATCCGCGGTCCCCATCCGAGAAGGACCGATTGTAGGGGGGGGGGCTCTGCCGCGACTCGATGACTGAACCGGGTATAGGTGCCGCCGGGTGGATAGCCCGACACCACCATGGCTATTGCGGACATGCCGGGCGATGGGTTCGCCACACTTCCTACGCCTATTATTATTATTATTATTATTATTATTATTATTATTATTATTATTATTATTATTATTATTATTGTTTCATTTTTTATATTATCTCATTCCCCCATCGACTTCTCTTCACATTCCAAATGCGTCGAACCGTCATTGTACCAACCCCTCTAATTGATTGTTAGATCAATGAGATTGATGAGATGTATTTCTGCGAAACATGGATAATATTTCGACGACTGTACAAACGTTACGATGTATTTTAGGGGTATTTCGAGAAGGCAAACCATATGTCCAAACGATTGAAGACAATGTTGACAGTCATGTGTCAGTTTCCCCGATTTCACAACCATTACTATGTACTTTTGCAATGGTCTTTCCGATGATCCTTCAATTATTGAGTTCGCTAGAGCGATTCAAAGAAAAACGTCCACAACCGGGTGACCAAACGAGTGTTGAATGTACCTGAGAGATGGCGAAAGCATCCGGAGGAGGGAATGCGGTGGTATATTCACTTGTAATACCACAAGAGCTTCAAAATTATCGGGTATTTTCCGATAGGTTCGTTGCAAACAAACGAAGGAGTCAAGTTTTTCCTGAACAACTTGACGACTGCAGGGAACCTTCAGGAAAATGCCCGATTAATTTTGAAGCTCGTGTGGTATTCGGTGGATTATTTTTGCAATCCGAATATCGGGCAATATAATTGGACCATGAGACGAAACTCACAATTGAGAAACGAAAATTGTATAATTAACACTCATTTCGAATAAAAATCCTCGGATTACCACAATTGAATTCAATCTGTCTGTTTGACGAGGGGTTAATTCGACTGCATGATGTTTTGTTTTTTACATACCACAGAAATTCTAAGAAAATTAGAATTTAGAGAGAAAAAAAATTTCCGCTTCACCCAGTCGGGAATCGAACCCGGGTCTCCCAGATACGCACCGGGCACTGTTGCCGACTAAGCTACCGGGAACGACAGAAATTCACTCTCAAATTCGCCTCATACACCGCCTAACCTCCTTTAGGCATTAAAGAATTCTAAGAGAATTAGAATTTAGAAAGAAAAAATTTCCGCTTCACCCAGCCGGGAATCGAACCCGGGGCTCACAGATACGCGCCGGGCGCTCTTACTTTTTTTTTTATAAAGCTTATTTAATCATTGAACACAGTAATACATTTTTTAGGCATAAACAACTTCTGAAGAAAGAACCTTAAAATAAAATAAAAAAGTAGAGTAATAGTGAAGTATGCACGGCAATAATTGCCACCCTTAACTTCTTATATATTTCAAAATTATTTGTACGGAATGGAATGCTCTTGTTTTAGAATGAAGACATTATAACGGCCAGATCAGTCTTTGCCCTGGGGGCTGATATTAATAGTGGAAAATGGGCCTTTTTTGACAATGAAAAAACCACTAAAACCGTAAAATGGAAACTTCAAACTAAATAAAACTAAATAATAACTATATACACAAAGTAATAACTATATATACAAAGTGGGTAACATGGAGTAGGGTCCATGCTGATGATGCACGGCAAGTTCATCTAGTGCTACGTTTAGTACGAGCTTGATCGTTGGGAAGATTCGCAAGGAGCCTGGTTAACTCGGGGATGTGTGTTGACCTCTCACTTAGCCACCAGTATTTTTCGTGTAGTCTGTAATTATCTTCGAAGTCCCTTTGAGGGATGGCTGTCGAGTACACTGCATCGAGGGTAAGGTGTCCAGACCGTCGGTAGTTTTTTGTTTGCCGCATGTCTGCCCCAGTGGTCGATGATCGGGATGTTTTTGTCATCTTGGATTATTTCCAGGTTGTCAAAGTGCATGAAGGGCTGTGGCTGAGTGTAACCACTGATGGCAGCTAGGTTCGTCATTGCTGGGTCAACTATGCGTAAGTCCTGCACTATCTGATTATCTATTGATTTCATACTAGCATAGTGATCTCTTGTGAGGCGAAGGATGAAATTGTCCACTCGGGGCACGTCGGCAGCATCATACAGGGCCTTGTTGCTGACTCTTCTCATGTACTGGGAGCTGGCTGATCTATAGAGACCGAGGGAGGATCTCTCCAGGCTTCTCATTTTCTCCATTTGGTTAGCACTCACATTCCACCATATTGGGGCAGCGTAGGTCAGTAGAGGCCGGATCAGGAGTAGGTAGCAAATTACTCTGTCTCTCTTGGTGATATCTCGGTTATGGAGGAGTTTTCCCAAGGATTTAACACGACGTTTTGCTTTTTCGATCTGTATGTTGGTATGCTGAGAACATTTTACCAAGTGGTCAATATGGAGGCCGAGGTATTTGACAACTTTTTTGTTGGGAATGATGACTTCCTCTCTTGTGTCTGGGTGGAAGATTTTTATGGAAAATGTGTCCTTGTTTCTTTTATTAGGTTTACTGAGGAAGTTGTGTGGTTTTCGGATGAGGATTGTTTCACACTTTTGAGGGCTCATACGGAGATTCCAGGTAGCATAAAAGTTGTTTATTTTATTCACCAGTATCTCTAATTCATCTCGTATTGACTTGACATCACTCCCAACAATATAAGCAATCAGGTCGTCGGCATATGCGATTGAGGCCGATTTATCATCTTTATTTATCTCGAATGCATTGAGGACATCAGCGGTGTAAATGGAGAACAAGCATGGAAAATTTACTGTCCGTTGTTGGAGACCTTCTCGGATGTGGAAGATGAGAGAAGAAGTATTCTTTCCATCCCCACTTGGAAAGACCTATCTTTGATCATGTCCCATATTAATTTGATAAGGTGTCTTGGGAATTTCTTCTTTATTAGTATGAAAATGAGTCCATCCAGCCAAACAGAATCGAAGGCTTTCTCTAAATTGATGAGACATGCTCCGATTAGTTTATTGTTCAATAAATGACTAGTGACATCTGATAAGAATTTGTTTATTACGTGTGTGGTGGAAAGTCTGCGTCGGAATCCCAACTGGTTGTCTGGGATTATTTTTTCTTTATTACAGAACCTAATAATTGTGTTGTTGATAATTGCTTCGTAAACTTTGCTGATGGTTGGAGTGAGGCTGATTGGTCTGTAACTGGATGGGTCATTCTTTGATTTTCCTTTTTTGTGTATTGGGATTACTTGTGACCTTTTCCAAGCTTCAGGAAAGTAGTTTAAATTAATTGCATTATTGAAGAGGGTAGCGTAATCTTGTATAATTTGAGGTAGCAGGTGCTTCAGAACCACGTTGGGGACATGATCTATCCCACTGGATGTTTTGTTTGGCATATTTTTAATTATATTTTTTACCTGTTTTGGGTTCGTAAAGTTGCATTATAGGTTCCACTCGTCACAAGATGGGTTATGAGCTCTGGAGGTGCTGGAGAAGTTGGTGATGGTAACGTTTTCCAGAATCTCACGTTCATATTGAGTTTTGAACTCAGTAACCTTCTCGTCAATCAGGGCCCTGAGGCGAGTTCCAGTGTTGAGATGTCGTGGGGAATTAATCGTTTTATAAAATGTTCCGATTATGCTGAGTTTTTCTACCGGTTCAGTGATGATATAATTGTTATTGACTACAGGTGTTGTTGTTAGGTCACAGCCACTTCGTCTTAGGATGATGTCATTGTCATTAGCAACATGAATATCAGCGAGGTCTTCTCTCTGTTTATTACAGAAGATTCGATTGACTGTGGGCATGAATTTTTCTGAGTTATGATAATTAATCTTTTTCATCACGTTTTTCCAGTACTTCTCGATTGATTTGGCGAATTCGTCTTTCAATTTTTTCTCAACTGCGTCTAGAAGTTTTTTATTTTCTTTGGTTTGTCGTTTAATGCCATTGGGTTCAGATTTATGGGAGGAATTCAAGGTATTAATGAGATAAAACTTGTCTTTTTGCAATGTTTTTATCTTGCTATTGACGTATCGTTCGGTGTTACTAGTGAACCTAGCCCTGGGGACAGTGTGATTAATTTCCTCTACTATGGCTGCGTTGATGTCTGCGAGATAGTTGTTGATCTCATCTCTCGATAACTTTCTGTCAGTTGGGATTTTCGTTGTGTAGTTTTTCTCTAGGTTCAGTTGGAACTTTTCCCAGTTTGTGGCCTTGTAGAGTAGTCTTGGTAATGGTGGATCGTTGATAGGTAATTTCATATCTTTACCGAGGTTTAGGTGAATCAGAAGAGCTCTGTGATCGCTGTCGTAGCCGAGGGTTTGGAGCTTGCCATTATTCAGATTGTCGATATTGAGGTGGTTGTCCAGTATGCAGTGGTTAAGAAATGAATTACCTGTTAAGAAAGTGGCTACCTCAGCAGAATGTATTTTAGCCCTGTATTCATCTGCGCTGTCATTCATCCAATTTACCAAAAATATTCCTCTGTACTCATTAGTTTTATCCCCAAGACTTTGGTGTTTCGCGTTAAAGTCTCCAACAACGATGGAGAAGTTATTTTCATCTTGTAGGTTCAGTTTTTCGAAAATGTTTTCTAATTCGTCAATAAAAACATAATTCCTGTGTAGTCGCTTTGTTACATAGAGGCTGACTATGAAGAAGTTTCTGTTACCTTGGGTGCTGATTTTCATAATTGTGTATTCTATAATTGAGTTATTTTGGGAACTGGGATAATTAATTTTTGTGAAATTTAGTGTTTTTCGAATGAGAATGGCAGTACCTCCTCCTCTTGTTGCGTCTTTTCTATCAGATCGAATTATTTCGTGGTCTGGAAATTCTACTTTATGGCTAGAGTTGAGTTTATTTTCAGAGATCAACACAGTATCTAAATTATTTTCTGCAGTAAACTGAGAAAGATGGTATCGGCGTTTATGAGTTACTATATTGTTGACATTTATTGCTGCAATTTTTATTCTATTTTCCTGAGTTTCCTGGATTTGTGGATCAAGAGTCGTATATTGGCTGTTTGAGTCTGAATTAACCTTTTTTGTTCATTACTGCTTCTTTGGCCAACATTTCAAGGATACTGTTAATTCTAAATGTGTTTGTGGAGACTTGAGTGCTCAGAGATACCACTTGTTTAGCCAGGTTCAGCATCTCGGTTTTCAGTTCAACAAGAAGTTTGAAGATATCGTTGTCTGGCTGATTTGATGGTTGCTGGAGTAATGTCCCTCTACGAGGGGGTGCTGAGAACAGAGCCCGAAGGGCTGTGGTTGTCTCAGTGTGCAGTGCGCGACGTCCAGCAGCACTGGCGTATGAGAATGTGTGATCAGTCAGTCTGCTACTAATTTCAGCAAACCTGTTCTGCATTTGCTGTTTCTTCTTGGTCGTCGTCTCTTTCACTAGTTCAAGTGCTGATTTATAGAACAGGCAACCGTTATAATTTGCAGGGTTTCCTGTCAAGCCACAGTTGGCACATTTAAGTTGCTCCTTGCCAGCAGAGACTTGAAGATGCCATGTGCCTGGTTCGTGAGACTCACTGCACTTGACACAACGGAAGGGGAGTTGACAGTTAGAGCTGGCATGCCGAAATCTTTGACACCGTTGGCATTGGAACAATTGTGTTTTTCTGAGATGTTCCCATTTGGGCTTTTGATATAGCAAATGAGTTACCTTTTTGAGCTCGGACAGGTAACTGTCATGTGCGAGTTGGATTAAGTAGTGAGCATTCTCTTGTTTTTTTTTATTGAAAATGACCTTGGATACACTAATCACTGTCACGTTGAAGAGGTTGAGGCTTTTAATCTCCTCTTCGACTTCTTCAGCTATGAAATCTCCCTTGATGCTTTTGAGGACAATGGATTTGGGATGTTGATTATTTGGTGTATAGCAGTAGAAATTTAGTTTCTCTTTTTTCAGTAAATCTTTGTTAGTATCAAAAATATTGGTATTGGAAGGGAGAATTGTTACGTTGTTTGTACCTCTCACTTGTCGTATTTGGAAGTGTCCTTTGGTGATGTCGTTGGCGTTGAGGAACTTGATAATATCTTGGATAGTGACATCATAAACGTGGATGGGGGGGGCATCTATCCTTGCTTGCTTTGGTCTGGTCTTTGTCTAGTCTCGTTCCCTGCGAATTTTCTCTATTGCCATCGTGTTCCATCGCGTCTGTCTTTGCGTCACTAGCCAGTGATGAAAAGCTGTTCCTTCTAGAAGATTTTTCTTTACCATTCAGAGAATTGTCCTGAGTCTTTTTGATTTTACGTGGTTTCTTCGGGATTTCCCAATTCTCCTCATTTTTCTCATGAGAGGTCTGAGAGGGATTTGTCTCTACTTCAGTGTTGGTAAGAAGATCCTTTAAGATAGATTGAGACTGGGTGTCAGTATCTTGGGTGCCCTTTTGCTTCTGAGATATTCTGGGGGTGAGGTTAGGTGCAACATTTTTTTTCTGTTGTTCGATTTCAGTCGTCTTCAAGAATTTTTGATAATTGATCTGTAGACTGTCTGCATTAACAGCTATTGCTTTAATTGCATTATTCTTTGATTGCTTTGCAGGCTTCTTATTTTGGCTAGTGCCATCGGCTTTTCTTTTAGAACTGTCGTTGGTGGGGGTGGACTGCGACGACATTGTGTCGTGGGTAATCACTGTATTCCCCTGGGAAATTAACTCTTTTTTTATTGAGTGTAATTATATTTGAGAGCTTGTTGTATGATTTTTTAAATGAAAATATGCGCGGAAACCGCGGAAATGAACGTTTGAACGTGTAAGTTTAGGTTAAGACGCCGTGTCATGTGCCTTATCGCACGACGCTGTGATTCAGGTGCTCTTCGGGCACTCTTACCGACTAAACTACCGGGAACCACAGAAATTCACTCTCAAATTCGCCTCATACACCGCCTAACCAACTACCAGAGAAAATTATCAAAAAATGATCAGTTGAAAACCCTGTAGCTGGTACCACGTGATGTCGAATGGGGCAATTGTATTGCCTGATATTTGGATTGGAAAAATAATCATTAGAATATATTAAAATATTAATAAATTTCGAAAAATTATTCTTTCAAGTCTTAATGGATTGGATAGGGATACAGTAAACACTTAGCGATGCCATTGTTTTTGGAAAATGTTCCTCAAATGTTGGGAAAGTTTTCTGAGGAGAAAATTTAATGGTGCACTTATTCCAAGATTTTTCATTAATTTAAAAAAAATGTTCAACAAATATTGATATAGTAAACAATTAACCACGTCATTCCTTTGTCAAAATGTATTTGAGATGTTGGGGGAGTCCCCTGGGGAAAAATTCTGTAGTATGCTGAATAGTAGATTTTAAATTCATTGAAATTTTGTTTTTTTCGAGTTTCAATGGCGTAATTACCAGTGCAAGTGAATGCAATTACCAGGTTGAGGGTAGGGGACGTTTCTTGAGGAGGAAACGGTGATGCATTTGTTAGCAGATTTTTAATTAATTCACAAAATGTATTTTTTCAAAAGTTCTGTTGGAGTGAACAGGAATGCAAATGAATGCAAGAGTTCATGGGCGTCACTTTTTTCCAAAAATATATCTCAGGGGTTGAGCAGAGTCTGTTGAGGGGGAAATTTGGTGTTGCATTGATGAGCTGATTTGTAATTAATTTTAAAACATGATTCTTCCACAAGTCCTTATGGGGTTCTTATGGGGTCTAGGAAGGCAGACGGAGTATTACTAGGAAACTGCTGGAAGTGTTAGAGAAGTCTTCTGAATGAAAAAGTTGGTGGGGTATTGATTAGCAGATTTACAATAATTTTTTAAAAATCAATTGCAACACAGATCCGAGTTTTATTCAGGGTTCGGGAGTAATCATTACTTTTGTAATATTTTTAGCTCTAATTACAATTACACCGTCAATTTTTTAATTGAGATTCTTCATTTTTTTGTTACTTTATTAATCTATAATTGACATTGAAAATTCAGTCATAACAATGTAATCGTCAATTGCAATGAAACGAATTACCATTGATTAGGTAACCAATAATCAGATACCCAAAAATTTTCACTACGTCATTAATCATCAATATGAATTAGCTTACTATTTGTGACGAAATTCCAGGCGAATTCGTAACCTGCGGAACTCGAGCGTATTTATGTATAGAAAGACAGAGAGAGAGAGAGAGAGAGAGAGAGAGAGAGAGAGAGAGAGTAAAAATTTATAAACCATTACCTTTTCTTTGCAATAAAAATCTATACGGAAAATTAGAGCTACCTGCTACCTTGACTCTACTTCAGAGCTACCTTAAGTTCGAAGAACTACTTAAATTGGTTACCTATCGCGTGAATCGATTTCCTAAATTTTTAGAATAATATTCATTAAATAACTTCATAAAATAAACCAGATATTTTGCAGATACTTTTTTCGAGTCAGTTTTGTTGAGTTAAAGTTTAGTATTTTTGAAATGTTCCTACGTAAATGCGGTTAAGGATCAGGATATCACCGTGGAATATTTGGCCAAGATAATGTGCTACCTAGTGTTTCCTATAACCCTTTTGGTTTGTCGATAGAGTGAGTACATAGGTCGAGTTGAAATGCTTGCGCTCCCTTGAGCGAGAGTGTTAGGGCTTTCAGTTGGAAGGCCGTGGAGACAATTGCCCAGTCGTCGAAACGGATCGCCATTGGGTTTTTAGTTAAGTTGCGTTTGCGTTTGAGTTTTCGTTGGTAAAGTCCTAATTCTTCTCCGGAGAGTGCCCTCTGTAGATAAGCTACCTTATTCCGGTCGTAGATGGAGTGAAGATCCGCTCAGCCATCTCAGTTTCACGTTGAGTTCAAGTAATTACAGTTTTGTTCAGTTAAAATAATTAGAATCAATAATAGGAAAATTCAAATTTAAATCTTTAAATATTTCGCGCACAATTACCCCGGGAATCGATAGTTCGCATCTCCAACACTCGAGTCAGTACCGTACAGGGCTAGTCTCCCCCAGACTCCCCACCACTACGCAACAGGCCCGAGCGGACACACGTGATAGTCGCCATTAGAGTACCCGCCCGGACGACCAAGAGTGAGGTACAAGTCGATTTAGCTCCCTGAACAAGTTATCTTTTGAGGGAATTATCGAAGCCCCGTGACCAAAATTCCGTCGAATTCAACGCTCCAGACCATGGTAAGTACTCGTGTACTTATTTAGAAGTGATTAAAAGTGAAATAGTGCGGTTTTTCGGTAAAGCAGTTGGACCACGCGGAATAGCGTCGCTACCTCTTGGAATGACGCCAACACCGATATTCATGGTTTGAAGGGTAGAAAACCCTTCAAACAAACCCACCTGAAATTATTTAAATGATAATTACGCTACCTGAATAAATTCAAATAGTAATAATGCTACCTACCGTAACTTTAGGAAAAATTTCATGCTTTATGCGTCTCGCGACGGCGATTGATGCAACTCGCTACCTGCTTCATTGCTACCTTTTTGCTTGCTACTTTTTCTCTTTCTCTTTACGTAATTATTCTACGCTACCTATTTCTTTATATTTCTCCGACTCACAAGTGTTCTGGAGGAAAAATGATGCTACCTGAATTGTTCTGAAGCTACCTTTTTCGCGTTTTAATGCTCTCTAGCGTTCGTTGAGTTTTGGATTCCAGTTGGGCATGGGGACGCTACCTTCTTAGTTATCTTTACTTTTATGGTTGGAATCCGGAACAATAAAATTATCTCAGCCCTCTTGCGTTAATGAATAAGCTACCTATTATCGTAGAAATCATTTGGGCCCGTAAGCTACCTATTTTCATGGAGAAAACCTCCATTCCCGGGTTAGAAATGCTCCCTTCCGGTAAATCAGCCATGTGGCTGATTCAAGCCCCCTAGCTCATTTTGCTACCTGTTCGGTGGATGAGATCCCCAAGTTTTGATGCGTTACAAATGGCGTAAGAATTAAGAAAGCCATTACAATGACGCTCCAGAATTTGAAATTCGATTATTTACCGTCGAAAATAAGAAAAATTAGTACATTTTCGTGAGCTCTCTCTTTATTCCGCGTAGCTACCTCATCCGTTCTCTCTCGCACGTACGCTACCTTCCTATAGTCTCTCTCTCTCTCTCGGATTCGTGTTCCCCTCGTGGACAATGCCTTTGCTTCTCTCTATCAGCTTTGGATTAGGATCGCTTCCTTTTTCACACTTAAAATTATTATTCGCATCTTTCGAGCTTTTTGGGAGTTTAATGGATCATTTCAGAGTATTTAAAATTATTTTGAATCAAAGTGATGTAATTTTGTATTTGTACGAATTTACGATTTTATATTAATATCGGCAATAGCGAAACACGTCAGTACAATTATGTTTATTATTCAATATCGACCTTACCTATCCCGTTTAGAATTTAAGACATTGGTTTATTGGTTTCTCGATCGATGATTGGCTTTGTTAATTGATGTTCTCGTCCACGAATCCACCCCTCTCTCCACGACCCGCACACTGAGCAGCCGAGTAAATCCCGTACCCTCGTAATCCACATTTCTGCATATGGTTTGCGATATGTTTCTTGTCATTATTGGGTTTTTGGGGACAATCAGTATTTAGTTTTAAGAAAATACGGTTCCATTTGCGGTTTGTCGATTCCACGTTGCTAAAAATCGGCTGGCGCCCTAAATACACGAAGTAAGGATTGGATGAGCTGCTGATTGTTCCCGGAGTCCAGTTTTAGCATTAGGGTTTTTGGCGTTTCAGACTTGTCGGATTACGAGAACGAAGGTAATGAGTTGGCCGTATTTGGATAATCGAGACTTCTGGGTTAGGGTTTATTGAGTATTTGTTGAGAATACGGAAAAATCATTACATATTCAAATTTCCATTAATCATTAGTGCCGATGAGAGATTCATCAATCAATAAATAATGAGAAATTGTGAATAAGAATTGTTCAATTTTTTATTATTCATCAATTTGAATGAGGATTTTATCGATTATTCCGACTATCTTCCATTGAATTAATATCAAACGATTATTCAATTATTTTTTCATTCGAAGATAGAGTTATTCATTTACAGAATTATTCGTCAATCGTGTTTGAAAGAATTCGATTACTCAATCAATGCTCAATTTCAGCTTTCGAAAATGTTTTATTTTTTGATTATCGATTTATTTTGTAATTAGATGTTACAATTATTTATTTCTACATTTTAGAAAAAAATCGTTCAAAATTAATCAAACCGACAATTAATTTTATATGGGAGCTAGCTTTTATAAGGGAGATAGCGAATTTTTACTGAAAATTTGGGGTGGAAGGGGGGTTTGTGAATGCAGAATGAACAGATTGAGTCGGTGAGTTTTCCAGAAATATCGCCTAAACTAAGGGAGATAGCGAATTTTAACTGAAAATTAGGGGGAGGCAGGGGGGGTTGAGAATGCACAATGAAAAGCTTGAGTCGGTGAGTTTTTCAAAAATATCTCCTAAAATAAGGGAGATAGCGAATTTTAACTGAAAATTAGGGGGAGGCAGGGGGGGTTGAGAATGCACAATGAAAAGCTTGAGTCGGTGAGTTTTTCAGAAATATCTCCTAAACTAAGAGAGATAGCGAATTTTGACTGAAAATTTGATGGTGGCAGGGGGGTTTGAGAATGCACAATGAAATGATTGAGTGGGTGAGTTTTTCAAAAATATCTCCTAAAATAAGGGAGATAGTGAATTTTGACTGAAAATTTGGGCCGGGGAAGGGGGGGGGGTTGAGAATGCACAATGAAAAAATTGAGTTGGTGAGTTTTTCAAAAATATCTCCTAAAATAAGGGAGATAGCGAATTTTTACTGAAAACTTGAGGGGTTGGCGGGGGGGGGGGGGGGGGTTGNACAATGAAAAGATTGAGTCGGTGACTTTTTCAAAAATCTCTCCTAAACTAAGGGAGATAGCGAATTTTTACTGAAAATCTTAAGACTTCCTCCGTATATGTGTGGGTACGTATGTAACAAAGTTTTGCTTCAATTGTTCACTAATGAATGGATGGAATCGAATCTTTTCTTAAAATGTAAGTATTGCTGAGAACTATCAATCGCCGTTAATAACTATTTAATTCATCGATTAAGTTTTTCAATTTTCATTTTTTTTTTGAAAATCGGTTGTCCATCGAGAATTCACCATATCTATGCTCCACCCCTCTTTTTTCATTAAAAATTCGCCATTTCCTTTATTTTCGGAGATATTTTTGAAAAATTCATCGACTAAATTTTTTTGGTTGTGAATTCTCAATTCACACCAAATCCCAATTTTCAATAAAAATTCGCTAATCTCTCTTAGTTTCGGAGATATTTTTGAAAAATTCACCGATTCAATCATTTCGGTTTTGGACTATCAAACACAATCCCTCCCCTCAAATTTTCAGTAAAAATTCGCTATCTCCCTCAGTTTTAGAAATATTTTCGAAACACTCACCGACTAAATTATTTGGTTGTGGATTCTCAATAGGCAACTCTTTCTACCCCCCCCCCTCCCGAAATTTTCAGTAAAAATTCGCTATTTCCCTCAGTTTCGGAAATATCTTTGAAAAAATCACCGACTCAATTTTTTTGGTTGTGGATTTTTGAAGCGCAACCCCTCCCCCTCCCCCAAATTTTCAGTGAAAATTCGTTATCTCCCTTAGCTTCGGAGATATCTTTTAAAAATTCACCGACTCTATTTTTTTATTTTGGATTCTTAAAGCACAACCCCTTTCCCACCCCCCCAATTTTTGGTAAAAAACCGCTTTCTCCCTTAGTTTCTGACATATCTGTAAAAAATTCACCGATTCGACGCCTTTGGTTGTGAATTGTCAATGCACATTCCCGCCCATCTTCCCCACTTTGCAAAATATATGGGCACCCCCCTATGGGCACCCCCCATATATGGGCAGAATATTCCCATATTCCTTAGAATTCTTTAATACCTAAAGGAGGTTAGGCGGTGTTTGAGGTGAATTTGAGAGTGAATTTCTGTGGTTCCCGGTAGCTTAGTCGGTAAGAGTGCCCGGCGCGTATCTGGGAGACCCGGGTTCAATTCCTGGCTGGGTGAAGCGGAAATTTTTTCTTTCTAAATTCTAATTCTCTTAGAATGCTCATGTATGGGGGGGTGCCCATTGTAACGAGATTTTCTCGTTACGGGTTGAAATCCCCTTAAATAAGAAACAGAACTGTTAAACTTATGATAAGAGAGACAGGAAGTGACATTTAGAGACGACTGAAGAAGCCGCGACTAGATGAGAAGAGCCACAAACCGATGAAAGACCTAAGGCATAGCGGTTATGGGTGAAACCGCGACCCCTGCAGGTCTGGATTGCGTTACTAGACTATCGCCGTATTAGAATTCGCCCAGCATATGCTAGGGGAAACGGGGCCGACGTACAGGCTCTCCAACTGGGCGATTCTATAGGCTATGTCGGAGTAGACTAGGGACCAACGGCCAGGTGAAAGTACTGGTACCTCCGTGATCCCGTCGGGTTGATTGGTGGGGATACGGTAACGGAATGACCTATCGTCGCCGAGATATCCAGACTAGGAGGCAAGGCCCTAGCAAGATTCCGAGTTAGCCGCACGCGAGCGCTTGAACCGAGAGGTTGGAAATATCTCTCGGTGTGCTGGAGTGGTGAATGGCTGAAGAAGCCATGGTAAAGAGTTTTACTCCACGTAGCCTGGTGCATAACGTTGGCGGCGAATGTAGGGCAATGCCCCTGCACCCCCCGCGCGTAAATCTGAGTTATTTCGGAAACGCGAGGTGACGACTTCGTCGTGTTCGGCGTCATCTAGTCTCGGCGGAACAATTCGAGGCGTATGGGCCCGTGGGCCTGGAGTCCAGAAATCCTCCTGTCGGCCCAACCATACGCCGACGGTCTAGTACTACCCGGAGGCAGGGACGCGCGATGACCAAGGCGGTAACTGGTGGTTGAGAGTGAGGGTGGTCGTAGCGTAGGTAACGTAGTTCCACCCTGGTCAAATCAGCCTCTCAACGTCCCAGGCTCTGAAGAGTCCCGGCTGATTCGCAGATAGTTCGGAAACTCTCCCGAGTATAAATACTCGGGGAGAGGAAGCATGCCGGAGGAGTCGAGAGACCCTCCGGAGGAAAGTAGAATCCAATTCAGTAGGGAACTTATGCCGCGAAGCATAAACCTCGGCTTGCAAAGGCCGGGGGGTATGGCGGTTGTACTCCTGGTGGACCTCGCCCACTCTACCGTATCACGCTGATGTTAGCTGGGCTATCCATTGTCCAGCCACAAAGTCCTCTGAGTTGACGAGTTTGCCTCAGAGGCCGGTTTTCGTCGAACCTCCCGTGAAGCTTCGGCTGGCGCCCGATTATTGAGCGATAGAGACGGCCTAAAATGTAGCTTGGATTTTTCCTGGGTGAACAACCCGGGAAAATATCCTTACAAAATGGCGCCCGACGTGGGGCCACGCTATAGGAGTAAACCGAAAACCCTGGAAAAGGGTAATTGGAAATTATCATGTAGATGATGCGAGGAAAATCGAGAAATTGATTTTCGTCGGATGGTATCGAATTTTATTTATTCCTGGAAAAGGAGGGAAATAGAATTCAAAAGGCACGAAATTTCGGTCGTGGGAAAATTTTCTCAGAAACTCGATGCTTTGTCTCCTCGACACCCGGGGGAGATGACCTGGAGAGGACCAGTTTATTTTTCCCCGACGAAAATTCGATAGTATTGATTTTTCGTTTGGGGAGTTGTTTTCCTTGCTACTTTGAGCACTGTTTTCTTCGTCACCCGGAAGAGGATGGTCTCGAGTGCGGGGAATTCCCTCTCCCTAAAGAAAATATTGCGGGAAAACAAGGAATAAGTCAAAATTCAGAATTTTGCACCTTGGAAAAGGGAAAAATTTTTTTTCGTATCAAGAAAAGATAGACCAAACGATTTTTCATTGGGGGAAGTGTTTTTCTTCGTGGCTCTACGGATTGTTTTCCTCGTCACCCGGGGGAGAATGATTTGGACGCGAGAAATTCCTCTTTTCCATCTGGAAATTGGAAAGAATGAGGGAAAATTCAGTGGAATTGAATTTTCTCTCCGCAAATACGAAAAATGCTGAAAAACCCATTTACCGACACTCGGTAGAAGAAATCTATTCTGTGAAAGAATAGCATTACCGACTGCAGGTATCGGTAGTATGGATCCCGCCCGTGAGGGCGAGCCACGCGACGGACAATCCGCGCGGAGGATGAAATTGAGCACCTTTGATTGATGTCAATCACAGGTATTCAAAAGGACCGCCTAAATATGTAAATTAAGGTCGAAGTTCAGCTCAATAGGGGGGACCACCGGCGGTGATTAATTCAATTGACACGCGCCCTAATCCCCCCATCCCTAACACCTGTGGAATTGAAGGAAATGACCACGGGAAGCATCCCTTTCCGTTTTGGCTGCATAAGCAACAGGAGGCAAAAATATTCGGACGCTCCCTAGCGAATGGAACAGTGCGCACGTGGTGAATAACCCCGTGCGATGGACAAAACCCTGGACGAGTTAATGCAAAAGGTGGTGAAAATCGCTGAGGCAGCACAGGCAGGTAATTCGAGCTCCAAGGAGCTCGAGGAAAGCACCCAGGATGAAATAACCCTGGAGGAAAGTGTCGGGGGAGCAACCACATTGCCGCAAGGCAATGAGGTCAATCCCCTTATTGAATTAACCTCTCTGTCTATTGCAGAGAGAGAACTCACTTCTGAGGAGCTGGCCGAGATGGCCTTGCTGCTCGGGGAAGAGGAAGACGAGCCCCCACGGCACCTTCTCCCCTGTGGACGGGACTCGGGCGAAAAATCCCGAGGAGATTGGAGCTCTAGAGGCAACGCCGAAGGCTACGCCAGAGGAGCTGCTAAAGAGCTTGGTGGTGACTCTGTCGGCAAACCCTGGGCTGATGGCGGCTGTGTTTACGCAGCTTCCACCTGTCAACCTGGGGCCCTCGACATCGGCGATGCCGCCACCAGCACAGATGGGAAAGGCGGATAAAACCACCGGACCCTGGGAAAGGCAGACGGGGCGGAAGACCCTCGTTAAACCTCCCCCCAGGAGACCAGGGATCCCCCTTCTGAAGCCCAAGGCCAAGGAGCAGAGCTCGAAGGCCAAGGGACAAGGAAAAAGGGGAAGGGCAAAGGAAGAGGTGGGGCCGAAAGGCCACATCGAGCAGGGCACCGGGGCAGTGGTGAGGCGCACCTACGCCGAAGTCCTGCACGGGAAGAAGCCGGAGAGCTCAGGGCCGAAAGGCACTGAGAGGAAAAGCCTCCCAGCCGCAGCGCTGAAGCCCGAGGTCAAAGAGATGACCTCTGAGGCCAAGGGCAAACTCCCTTTAACAGGGAGGAGGAAGGGGAAGAGCTCAGGTTCGCGAAACCCTGAGGGTAAGGACCCCGAAGCGGAGGCATGAAAGATCCACCTCCAAATACTCCAGCACGGGGGGGAAGGACCCACAGAGGAGGTTGAGGCGAAAATCTCCAAGCGTAAGGCCTCTGAAGACGAGAGGATGGATACCTCATGCCCTCTCGTCGACGACGAGACCCCCAGGCATGATGAGAAGAGGAGGAGACTCCCGCAATCCCTCATTCCAGCACGGCTGTGCTGGAACTGCAGGAAACCGGGGCATAAGGGCAGAGAATGCCTGGAGGCACGAAGGCCCCACTGCCGAAAGTGCGACATCCCGTGCAGTGAGGAATTTTGTGCCTCCTGTACAACGAAGTGGGAAGCCATGGGCCCCTGGGTGCCTGAATTCGGGCAGAATGTGCCTCGAGACAGCCTGAAGCTGCTGAGGAAGCAGCAGAAGGCCGACGCAAAGGCGAGGGCGAAACCACGCCTTTCCAAGCGAGCCCCGGAGGCCGGAAAGCCCTTCCAAAGGGGGCCGGGTTATATGGCTCAGGGAGAGCACGGAAAAGGATCTCGGTTCATTCACCTGCAACCAAGGAAGTCGGCGACACCTGGGAAAATAGCCAGGATGGAGCGGAAGGCGAGACAGCGAGCTGAAAGGCTCGCTCAAGCTCAGTCGATGGAGGAGAATGAACCCCCAAACGCTGAGGGAGACGAGAGCGAGGACTCCGCCCGAAAAGGCGGGAGGAGGAGCTCGGCAACCGAAGTTGGACAGGGGAGGGCACTTTCGTTATGCTCCCCGCCCATTTCTTTTCGGTTGAAAGAGAGGCCTGGTCCGAAATGACCAGGAGGACGGTACGAACCCATTTATGGGTGGCATGAACGCTGAAATTCACGTACGAGTGAATAAAAGACGAAGGAAAGGGGCGGAAGCTCCAAAAACAATAATTGTCTGTACGTTGCATGCGAAGTCGGGTAGTAGGCGCCATTTAGTGCCTCCCCGATAGAGTAACCACTATCGGTAAACTGCCACAGTTGGACAGCAGTCGGTAAAGTAGGAACCCTCTTTGCCGACTGATAAGGAAAATACCGACGGGTGGAAAATGCCACTAGATGGTGCCACATCAGCAGAAGTACTACTGGAACACGTCGGATAAAGATAATTTCAATTGGAAAACAATCAAAAGTACCGCCAAATGCGAGAAATTGAAGGTTTTTCAATCAGAAAAGAGCTAGGGCTCACTAAAAAAGCATAGAAGAGGGAAAAATGACGCAGACATGGAATACCTCCGGAAATGTCCTAAAACGTCCGAAATGACGGGAAAAGGCAGGGGCAATACGGATAATAGCCCAGAACTAGTGAGTTTTCCTTCGAAAATACTCACTAGATGATCCTGGGGATTGATAGGGGCTTTTACTGAATAAGTAAAATTCCCCAAGAACCTCCAGAGTAGCCGCTGACCCAAAGAAGGGGGCGACACATACTCGGAGAGGGAACAAGAATAGGGAGGACCCCCACTCTGAACTGCAGGGTATAAAAGGAGCTGCAGAGTTCGCAGAAAACTCTTTTCTGTGGTGAAGTCAGTGGTTGAACAAGCCTCCTGAACTCGCGTAAGATTCTCTGGGCTAGAAATGGCACCAAAAAAGGATTTGCTGAATAAGCAAACGGAAGGGGGAGGGGAGGAGAAAACCCCTGAGACCTCGGTGGGACCGAAAGGTTCAGAAATGGATTCCGAAAAGGGAGCCAAAAAGAAAACGCAGAGGAGTCGCACTGGTAAAGTGACCACCTCTGAGAGTAGTAGTGAAGAATCCGAGACTGAAAAAGTCTCGAAATCTAAACCAGAGCAAAAGGGGGCGCTCTCCGAGGAGGAGAGGGCTAAAAGGCCAATCAGTCCGCTGGCGACGGATTGGAGCCTTCTCTTGCCAAAGGACAGGCCAAGCCAAGAGGCCGAAAGGTCATTAGAAGACCTAGCCTCTCGACTGGCGATATTGAAAATCTTCGCTGAGGAAGCGAAGAGCTTAGAAGAGCAGCTCCTGACTTCAGGATTGATAGGAGCTGCAGCCCCTCCCCGCAGAGGGCGAGGGAGGCTAAAAGGCAGCAAAACCACTAGCCGAAATGCTAGTGGAGCCATGACGCCAACGGAAGGAATTCCGGGCGTGACGGTAACTAACGCCACGCCAACGGCTGAGGAGATACTTGCTCAGGTGCAAAAACTGAGCAGGGAAGTGAGGGGACAATTGGGCCCAGCAATGGCCAACCCCCGAGAGAAGGTCCGAGAACCAGAGCCTGAGGTTCCGAGACAGTCTCCCACAAATCCTCCAGGGCGAACAGCCCCAGGAAATGATTATGGAAGAAATGTCCAATACGCACGCCGCAGAGAGCATCGTAGGTAAGCCTCCGAGTCGAGTACTATGGAGAGCGATTTTTACGACCGCGAGGATCGTAAAAATCGCTATGAGAGCTCCGGCAAAGCCCTGGATTATTTAACCAGGTGGGGCATAACGTTCTCTGGGCAACCAGATAAAGACGGGGAGGATTTTATCTCCGCGATTGATGAGGCGAAAGACGCAATCCGCATTAAGAAAAGCGATCTCGTAAAGATCCTGAAAGGGGTCCTCAAGGGGAACGCCCTCACGTGGTATCGCCACGTGGAGGTTTTCTCTTGGGAAGACGCGTGCCACGCCCTCCGTGAAAGATTCGGAGCGCTGGATTTCCAGCAAGCGTTGCACAAAGAAATTTCCGACCGCCGACAAGGCGCGGAGGAAAGTGTAGGGGCGTTCATAGTAAATATGAACGGCTTGTTTGGACGCACTCGACCCCTGTGGTCCGAGGAGAAGCAGCTAACGTACATCTACAACAATATGTTGCCGAAATACATCGTTGGCTACACCCTCGGCCCAGCGTCGAGATTGAAAGAATTGGAGAGGCACGCTTTACGTCAGGAAAAATTAATTCTCTCCGAGCTGACGTGGCGAGCCCTCCAAAACCAGAACATGCCCTGTGCCCAAGCTTCGCATACCGAGGCCCGAGCTGTGTCCGAAAAAGCTCGGGCTTCGTGAATAAAGACCCGAGGCAACACAGAGGTTATGAGAAGCCATCGCCGAGGCCACTCGAGATGGAAGAGCACAACGAGCCCATAGAGACTGGAGAAGTCATCTATGACGAGCTCGGGTTGCAGGGAACTGAAGCAGCACACGCCTTACAAAATCGTGATGCTCCTTCAGGGAGGGGTGGACGTGCTGGTTTCACCAGGCACTTGTTGGTATGTCGCAATTGCGACCGAGTGGGCCACACGTTTAGGTTTTGCACCGCCGAACGAATCGTATTTTGTTACGGATGCGGTGCCAAAGGCGTGCACTTCCCAAAGTGCCCAAAATGCCGTCTAAAAAACGGGAAACCGGCAGCGTAAGTGACGAAAATTCGTCTGCGCCGCCGAAAGTCTCGGGGAAAATGGAGAGAAACGCAGTGGAAGAGGTGGAAAATTCCTCAGAAACTGTAGGAAGGGAGATCTCAGGGCAGAATCATAGCCCAGAGGTCGAAGAAACTGCTTTACGAAGTGTAGAAATGCCCGCGGCAGTGGCAGAGGAGTCTCGAGAGGAGAGGAGAGTGGAAAAACTCTCTCTAGAATCCCTGATGGATCCCATTGCATTGTCATCGCCAGAAATGAGCTCTGAACTGGAGTTTATCAATCAGGCGATGAAAAAACGAAAGACATTTGCCTTTCACGTGAATATCGAAATTCACGGAAGGAAAATACGCGCTCTAGTGGACTTAGGAGTATCTCATACCTTCGCTGGAGAAGCGGGGATCGAGCTGCTGAGCGAGCTACGTATCAGTGCGAGAAGAATACCACCGAGAAGAGTTCTAGTGGCGAATAGTCAACTAGAGGTGGTAAAGGAGGCATCTAAAATACCCCTGGTATTAGGGGGAAAACCCGTTACGGTTGAAATTCTTTGGATGGCTTCGCTATCCGAGGATTTCATACTGGGATTGGACTTTTTGAGAGAAGCACGCGTGGTCATTGATTTCTTTAACCAATCCTGGTTCTTTAGAGACAAACCTGACGAAACATTCAAGTTTGTCTCAGTGGACCAAGCCTGCCACATAACTGTGTGTAACGGCTTGAAGGTACCTGGAGAGGAGCAAAATAGCCAACTCCAGAGGCTCCTGGATGAAAAAATTCCAGTGCATGAAGGAAATCCACCGATTTCCAAGCTACTACTCCACAAGATTCACGTGGGAGGGCACGAACCTATCCAACAAATGGTCAGGGTCGTGTCTGAACACATCAAATTATCCATTTGGAAAGAAGTAGATGAGATGCTCCGAGATGGACTAATCAAGCCATCCAAAAGTGACTGGAATAGTCCCGTAGTGATGGTTAAGAAAGCCAGCGGAAAATATCGGTTTTGTATCGATTTCCGCCGGGTAAATTAAGTAACGAAAAAGGATGCTTAACCGGTTGCAAATATGACCGGCATCCTTGATGAGTTGCGACAGGCCAATTANTCTCAGGGCAGAATCATAGCCCAGAGGTCGAAGAAACTGCTTTACGAAGTGTAGAAATGCCCGCGGCAGTGGCAGAGGAGTCTCGAGAGGAGAGGAGAGTGGAAAAACTCTCTCTAGAATCCCTGATGGATCCCATTGCATTGTCATCGCCAGAAATGAGCTCTGAACTGGAGTTTATCAATCAGGCGATGAAAAAACGAAAGACATTTGCCTTTCACGTGAATATCGAAATTCACGGAAGGAAAATACGCGCTCTAGTGGACTTAGGAGTATCTCATACCTTCGCTGGAGAAGCGGGGATCGAGCTGCTGAGCGAGCTACGTATCAGTGCGAGAAGAATACCACCGAGAAGAGTTCTAGTGGCGAATAGTCAACTAGAGGTGGTAAAGGAGGCATCTAAAATACCCCTGGTATTAGGGGGAAAACCCGTTACGGTTGAAATTCTTTGGATGGCTTCGCTATCCGAGGATTTCATACTGGGATTGGACTTTTTGAGAGAAGCACGCGTGGTCATTGATTTCTTTAACCAATCCTGGTTCTTTAGAGACAAACCTGACGAAACATTCAAGTTTGTCTCAGTGGACCAAGCCTGCCACATAACTGTGTGTAACGGCTTGAAGGTACCTGGAGAGGAGCAAAATAGCCAACTCCAGAGGCTCCTGGATGAAAAAATTCCAGTGCATGAAGGAAATCCACCGATTTCCAAGCTACTACTCCACAAGATTCACGTGGGAGGGCACGAACCTATCCAACAAATGGTCAGGGTCGTGTCTGAACACATCAAATTATCCATTTGGAAAGAAGTAGATGAGATGCTCCGAGATGGACTAATCAAGCCATCCAAAAGTGACTGGAATAGTCCCGTAGTGATGGTTAAGAAAGCCAGCGGAAAATATCGGTTTTGTATCGATTTCCGCCGGGTAAATTAAGTAACGAAAAAGGATGCTTAACCGGTTGCAAATATGACCGGCATCCTTGATGAGTTGCGACAGGCCAATTATATCACAACACTCGACTTGAGTGCCGCGTATTGGCAAATACCGTTGGCAGAGGACTCGAAAGAGATCACTGCATTCACGGTGCCGGGAAGAGGGTTTTTTCTGTTCAAACGCATGCCGTACGGACTGACAAATGCACCCGCTACCTTCCAAAGAGCCCTGGACGAATTGATCGGTCCAGAGATGTATCCCCACGTGTTCGTGTAATTGGATGATATCATTATCGTCTCACGGACATTTGAGGAACACCTCACGTGGTTGGGAAAGGCCCTCGATAAGTTGAGAGATCACGGTCTTAAAATAAATAGAGAGAAGAGTGTTTTCTGTCGTTCCGAGGTGAAATACCTCGGGTTCGTCGTGAACAGTCAGGGACTACAAGTCGACCCAGAGAAAACATCGGCAGTCGTGGATTTTCCCGTGCCGAAGAATCTGAAACAGATTCGTCGTTTTCTGGGAATGGCATCCTGGTATAGACGATTTATACCAGAGTTTGCAACCATAGCTCAACCGCTGACANTGTTCAAACGCATGCCGTACGGACTGACAAATGCACCCGCTACCTTCCAAAGAGCCCTGGACGAATTGATCGGTCCAGAGATGTATCCCCACGTGTTCGTGTAATTGGATGATATCATTATCGTCTCACGGACATTTGAGGAACACCTCACGTGGTTGGGAAAGGCCCTCGATAAGTTGAGAGATCACGGTCTTAAAATAAATAGAGAGAAGAGTGTTTTCTGTCGTTCCGAGGTGAAATACCTCGGGTTCGTCGTGAACAGTCAGGGACTACAAGTCGACCCAGAGAAAACATCGGCAGTCGTGGATTTTCCCGTGCCGAAGAATCTGAAACAGATTCGTCGTTTTCTGGGAATGGCATCCTGGTATAGACGATTTATACCAGAGTTTGCAACCATAGCTCAACCGCTGACACTTCTGACCCGGAAGAATTAGCCGTGGTTATGGAATGAAGAACAGCAAGAAGCCTTTGAAGCGCTGAAAAAGCACTTAACGTCGGCTCCAACTCTTGCTTTTCCCGATTTTTCACTGCCATTTACCCTGTAAACGGATGCGAGCAGTGTGCCTGCAAAACAAAGCCCTGAAACAAAATACACAGTGACTGAGCAGGAATGTTTAGCAGTTGTGTGGGCAATTATGAAGTTCCGCTGTTACTTGGAGGGTTACCCCTTCACAGTAATAACGGACCATAGCGCCTTAAGGTGGCTTCATAATATGAGAGACCCGGCTGAAAGGCTAGAGAGATGGAACCTCCGGTTGTTAGAGTATGATTACAAAATCATACACCGGAAGGGCGCGCTTCACCATGTGCCGGACGCTTTGTCACGCGCACTGGAAGGAGCGATGGAGTTACTCTCGATGGCGGTAGATACGGAAAATAAATGGTATCTCCGGTGCTGTCGAGACGTAGAGAGAATCCCTGAGGCCGAAAACAATTGCCTCAGTGGACTATCAAGACTTGGACGAGTGGAAATTAGTTCTCCCTCGTGAAATGAGACGTGGCGCTATACGCGAATGCCACGATTTGCTGCAGGCAGGACACCAAGTTGTTGATAAGACCTGCCAATGCTTGGCCAATCAATATTATTGACCAGTGATGTTTGAGGACGTGATGACGTACGTAAGTGCGTGACACGAATGTCAGCGCTGCAAAGTGCAACACCAAGCCCCGATAGGCCAGATGGGACCTCTCCGCAATCGAGAAACCCTGGTCGAGAATATCGGCGGATATCATGGGTCCCTTTACGCGGAGTAAAGCAGGACACCATTATATCCTAGTTATCCAAGACTTCTTTACGAAGTGGATAGAAGTGCGGTCGTTGCGCAAAGCAACCGGTGTGACGATACGGAAAGTATTGGAGGAAACCATTATTTATCGATGGGGAGCTCCACGAGAATTGCTGACCGATAATGGGACCGAGTTCGTAAATAAGGACTTGAGAGAGTTGGCTACTTCAAATAATATGAAGCACCGAACAACGCCGCCGTATCACCCACAAGCGAACCCCACTGAAAGAGTGAACCGTTCGCTAAAAGCCATGATACGAGCGTATGTAGAACAGGATCACCGTGATTGGGACTGTCATCTGGATGCATTTCGTTTTGCATACAATACAGCCCAACACAGTTCCCTGAAGCCAATACCGGCTTTCGTAAATCTCGGGCGAGAGCCCGAGCCAGCAAACTCGCTGCGACGAAAGCTGGAAGGAGATGTCGAAGTTGAAGAAACTCCGACCAGGGCCTGGGTCGAGCGCATGAAGCATCATGACACCCTGAGATTGGCCTTTAGGCATGCATTAGCCGAAGCTAATGATCGACAGGCACAAAGTTATAACTTGCGCCGAAGGAAGGGTGAATTTGAGGTCGGCGAACTGGTCCTAGTTCGCGGCCATGAGCTGTCGAGTGCCGCAAAGCATCGTTCAGCGTCCTTGAACAAACTGTTCAATATACCTTTCGTGTTGACCAAGAAACACTCCAGAAACTTTTACCAAATTTCTGATATGACGGGTCGTAATACCAAAGACTGTGCTGTAGTGGACATGAAGCCCTATAGGGAAGCTTTGGAGGACCCTCCGACTGAAGAGTCGAAAGGAGAAGAATAGGTGCTTTTGGAGGGTCTTTGACTTGAAACGTCTAGGTTTCGGGTCGAAACCTCTCTTAAGGAGGGAGGTATGTAACGAGATTTTCTCGTTACGGGTTGAAATCCCCTTAAATAAGAAAGGGAACTGTTAAACTTATGATAAGAGAGACAGGAAGTGATATTTCGAGGCGGCTGAAAAAGCCGCGACTGGATGAGAAGAGCCACAAACCGATGAAAGACCTAAGGCATAGCGGTTATGGGTGAAACTGCGACCCCTGGAGGTCTGGAGGGCGTTACTAGACTATCGCCGTATTAGAATTCGCCCAGCATGTGCTAGGGGAAACGGGGCCGACGTACAGGCTGTCCAACTGGGCGATTCTATAGGCTATGTCGGAGTAGACACAAAGTCCTCTGAGTGGACCAGTTTGCCGGTTTTCGTCGAACCTCCCGCGAAGGTTCGGCTGGCGCCCGATTATTGAGCGATAGAGACGGCCTAAAACGTAGTTTGGATTTTTCCTGGGTGAACCCGGGAAAATATCCTTACACCATATATGGGCAACCTTCCTCCTTATGTGGGCACCCCCCCCATATATGGGCACCCCCCAATATATAGCAGAGAGAAGGCGAGGCAGGAGTAGCGCGAAATATGGCTTTTCATATATGGTTTATGGCACCCCATATATATTGCCCCTCAAAATGTGGACATTGCTTATATTTGACCTTTCCATTTAGTGTTATCATCGAAAGGATGAATCCGTCTTTTCTTGTATATTCGAATACATAGCTATCAAACAAAAATTATTTCGATCATTACCAACTTCATATCACGGAAAATAATTGACGGGAAAACTTGTCATCTTATGCGGTTATCGTAGTGCAAACGTCCTTACAAACTCCTGTATAATTCTAGAAAAAGTTACTAAAGAAGAGAAAAAGAGTGTGATTCAGTAAGGTGAGTATTGTACTGAATTAAATTTTAGTGATTCCTTTGTAATCTATTTCTCACATTCTTTCTTTCTGTAGGTGCATTCTTTTTGCCTGTCCGTCAGTTAGGAAGAGGAACGAGAGTTAAATTTGTCATTCCCATCCATCAATTTCCGTTTGCATTCGCTGTGTCTAAAGATTTCTTTCAAGTGGTGAGTTTGGTTCTCTTTCAATTCTTTTCAGATTGAAAGATAACTCGTTTATGTCTAAGAAACAAATTATCCTCTTTAATTCAATTTCAATTCAGTTAAATTGGAGTACAAATATTTTTATTTGTTCAGAAAAATCCTTTTTCATTCAATTTCAATTTTTTAATTAAATTGTTTGTTAAATTCAGACCCCAAGAGTGCGATATATGATTTTCCCTATTTGAAAGGCCGTGCGAGGGGTTTCTAGGAAGTTTTCTCGAGTGAAAAATCGCAGTTAGTTCCAATCCCTGGTGTGTTTTTACCAAAAAACTTCTATATTTCGAAAAAAAATCTTTCAGTTGAATAATTTGAGTTGGCTCTGACCCCTGGTATATGTAAATATCTTTTGGTGAAAAAAAAATTAAAATTTGTAATTTTCACCCCTCAACACCCATATTTAGAATTCGCTCTTTCTCAAATTTGTTGAATGACGTGGTTTTAATATTGTTTCTGTCTGTAGGTTCGTTCTGTTTGTCTGTCATTAGTTGAAGAGGAACGAATGTCCAATTCGTCGTTCTGATACATCGATTTTCACTTGCATTCGCTGTGTGTGCAGATATCTTCCAAGAGGTGAGATAGGTTGTCTTTATTTTTCCTTAGATTAGAGCATTATGTCTCATAAATGAGTTATCCTTTTTAATTCAGTTTCAATTTAATTAAATTGTCCCTCAGATTTAATTCTTGTGGAGAATTTTCTTTCCAATTTGGGAGATTACTCTTGAGATTTTGATATACAGATAAGGGAGGGAAGAGTTTCTATTGGATTTTCTTTTCACTCTGCATTTCTCCTTCAATTGTCGGATTTTCATATTTCTCATATTTTTTTCATATTTTTCTTTAGGTGGTAGGACAAAGAGTAAATTTTGTATTCGAAATTATGTTAGTGAGGTTTTTATGAATCTTTTGGTACATTGAGTTTCTTAATAATCAGTCGACATGAGGAAATTTTGATGGGGCGGTGACAGGTTTTTACGGATTCTATGAGGTTTTTTGAAGACTACATCTGTGCGCGCGCTTTCGCGCGAGATTATCTTTTTGTTGTGAAAATGAAGAAATCGAATTTATTAAACTCTATATACTCATAGATGTTTTATAAATATTGATAATAACTTGAAGAGAATTAAGAGAATGAAGAGGATGAAGAGTGAAGCATCAATGAATAATTTTTAATCTTCGATTAATTCTTTTTTTTTACTTTTTAAAATGATCTGATTAAATAATCTGATTAAATAATCTGTAATTGTTGAAAAATCAGGGGAGGGTTATGAATTGATTTCCTAAAAAACTGAAAAAATTTATTGAATTCTTCTGAAAATTTCAGTTTTTCAGATAACCGTAGATCACAGATTTTTCTCGAATTATTTGGAAAACCAAAGAATTTTCGTAAATTTTGTAGAGTTTACAATTTATGTATGGAAATCTGAGAAGCAAGAATTGATCATTTTGGCGTGTGATAAATATGAAAAAATTAAAATTTGGGAAGTGAAGAATAATTTGTGAGTTAAAAAAATTTAGAAATACTGTTTTTTTCTCATGATCAACAATTAGGCAACTTTGATATGTTTTGATATAAAGATCAACTTCACACATGAAAAAATGAAAAATATGACGCAGAAAAAATTTTTGGCATTTGAAGAATTTGAAAATACCGGGGATTTTTTTCAGCACCTACTTCATGTGACTCATTGACCAACCAGAATTGAGGATTAGCGGTCAGGCAGTTTCGAGATATTTCGATATAAAACAACTTCACCTTTCTTTCATCTTTATTAAATAGGATTCTTCTGAGATTTTTAGGGAAAAATTTTCGAGACGGGTGGATGGGGTTTTTTTTAGAGGTGAGGAAAGTTTTTGCTTCTTATTTTTTAGGAAAATATCGGTAGGAAAAGGTTTTTAGAGTTCTCTGGAGGGTCTGGGGTCCGATGAGACCCCAGAAGGTAAAGGACGTCAGGGAGCAGTGGTTTTTGAGGGTTTGGGGCACAGAGAGAATTTCGACGCATTTTTTTTTTTTGGGGGGTTTATTTTATTTTTTGTTGGGATTTTGGGTTGAATTTTTTTGGGATGAGTGGATTTTTCGGGGGATTTTTTGAGTTTTTCGGGGTGCGTGGAGTCGAAGAGGACCCCTGGCGTTCAAGGACGTCAGGAGGTTGTTGTTTTCAGGAGTTGGAGACGGGGAGAGGAAATTTTGATGGGGAATTTGGAGGTTTTTGAGGATTTTTTGAGGTTTTTGAATTTGTTCAGAATTTTTTTGTTTTTCGTGTGGGTTTTGAGTTTTTTAGGGGTTGAGGAGTCTTACGGGGTGGGAGAACTTCACAAACTAGCCGGTAATGAAGGGCAAGTGAGACAAAAGTTTTGATAACCTTGGTACGACTTTTTACGAAAAATAGAGTTTTTTTTAAAGATTCTTCGAGTATTTTTTGGAATTAGTTGAGAGTTTTTGAGGATATTTTCTTGTTCTTGACGGGAGAATTTTGGTGAGGGGGAGAGGGGTGGGGGCTTAGGAGGTAAAGGACGTCAGGGAGCAGTGGTTTTTGTGGGTTTGGGGCACAGAGAGAATTTCTGAGGATTTTTTTTGTTTTTTTGAGGTTTATTTTATTTTTTGTTGGGATTTTGGGTTTTTGAGGGGTGAGAGGACTTTGAAAATCGGCTTTTGTTTAGGGATAATGAGAAAAGAGTGAGGGGAGGAGAGGTTTTTTTATTTTTTGGGAGAAATCGATGGAAGATATTTTTTTTGGATGAAAGGATTTTTCGGGGGGTTTTTTGAATTTTTTGGGGTGCGTCGAGTGCAAGAGGACCCCGAGGTTCAAGGACGTCAGAAGGTTGTTGTTTTCAGGAGTTGGGGACAGGGAGAGGAAATTTTGATGGCGAATTTCGAGGTTTTTGAAGATTTTTTGAGGTTTTTGAAGATTTGTTGAGAATTTTTTTTGTTTCTTGTGTGGATTTTGAGTTTTTTAGGGGTTGAGGAGTCTTAGGGGGTGGGAGAACCAATCAAATCAAATTTGAATTAATTTCCAGTTTCATTTTACAAATTCATCTCACGAATGAATTGTATGACTTTTTCATTTACTTTGAATCAATTTCCTTACTTGATTTGGTTTGCAGGAGTGGAACATTTTGAATTAAATGGTTGAAATAAAACCATCAATAAAACTAAATGAAATTGAAGTCTTGACGCAGTTTTTGAGGTTTTTGAAGCTTTGTCGAGAAGATTTTTGAAGATTTTTCATTGTAAAAACTCAAAATCGCCAGAGTGAAATTTTTCAGAGAGAACATTTTTTTGTATACAATATCAAAAATGAGAATTAGAATCGAGGATTGAAGTCAAAATAAAAAGGTACTAAAGCTTTTTTTTGGGGATTCAAGTCTTTGTGGAAATTTTATCTTGAATTTTCTCGTGAATTTTGGGAAATTAATCATATTCAATTTTAGTATTCGACTTCATGCAGAAAAAATGTGCTTGATATTTGACTTCGAGAAAGAAGATGGTCCCAATACATCCTTGTTATTAGTTCCGCGTTCGTATGTACACATTTCAAAGTCGATATACTATATATTTCATCTATTCAACAATTTTTTAATTCTTCGTTTAGATTTTGTGGGTACATTTTTCTATTTCTTGGTTGGAGTTCTGAAGGTGGAAGACCTTGTTACGAATTCATTTATCGGACTTCCTACAATCAATTCTATAGTATAACTTATATTAATGAGGACTGGGATGGGGATATTAGTGACCATGCGTTATATACACACTATGAACGATTCGTTGCTCAGGGAAAGGTAATTTATTGAAAATTCATAAAAATTTCATGTAAGATTTTTTCAATAATATCGCCTATTTATAGTACATGCACATAAAGAACGCGGTACCGAGGCCTATCAATAATAATCCAAATCCAGTCAGTCATGAAGACGAATATAATGGGGAAGGAAGTGTGTGTTTTACACATCCTTTCGACTGGGTGATATACAACCTATCACAAATTAGTTTGTATGATAAAATTGTAGTCTGTGAAAATGACGGATACAGGCATGTCAAAGGCTGTATTGTAGAGATTGAAAGTGAAGAGAATTAATTCTTCAATCCTCATCCTTAAATCAAGAAGTATATGCTCAAAAAGTGAGTCATTTTTCCTACCTAAGAGATTAAAGATGATGATTTTGAATTTGATTTCTTGGGTTTTTTTTTTATGGGGAGGTAGGAAGGTATTTCCGCGAAGATCATTTTTGTATTATTAAACAGGAGGGTAGTAGGTGGAGAAATATATTTTTGAGTGAATTTACATGGATTTTTATTTTTAGAAAATTTGATTTTTATGAACTCCTGAACAACTTCAAATTTCGGAGAAGTCATTCCGGAGTGGATGAGATAAAAAAAACACGATCTTTATCACGTGACAAACTATCATATTTTTCAGGATAGATTCAAATTATTTGTGAAAATGAAAATAGTAAGGAATCGAATTAGATAAAAAAGAATGAACGAGAACGTAAACGAAGATATTGACAAAATCATAAAACCGAAATTTCTTCACAAAATCATGATTATTATGTTCGTGAAAAATGTTCTCAGAAAAGAGAACTTCCTCCTTGCTCAGACTCTGAAGAATCACTGCTGAAACGGAGGAAAAATTCTGATCGAAAAAAAAGATATCGAGCAACACGTCGAGCTGAAATGTCCAGACAAAATCGAGATTATTATATGCGTAAAAAAAAATCTACAAGAAAACGTGATAATAATGCGTATAGAGAGGACTCTAATGGACATTCGGTCGAAATAACTGAACAAAACCAGGAAGATATTCATGGAACAAAGGCTCTTGGAAAAGAAAACCTTCGCCCTTCTCGGAATCCGTAGAATCACTGCCGAAAAAACGTAAAGATTCTGATCGAAAAAAAATATCGAACTACACATCGTGCTGAAGTTTCCAGTCAAAATAATGATTATTATATTCGTAATCGGGAGAAAAAGAAGAAATTGGAAAGAAAATATCTAGGCGAAAAGTGATCAGAAGATGAGGAGATATCCAACGTTGGAAATTTAGACTGTGAGTGTTCATCATGTGGGGTATTGCATTTTCGATTAGAACGAGGAAGGGTGAAACATAATTGCTGCCATAGCGGGAAAATTCAATTGAATGCTTTCCCTACTTTCCCAAAAAAATTACGAAAATTATTCACAGCGAACAGTCAGAGAGACGTACGGTTCTGCAAATATATCCGATTCTACAATAATTCGTTTGCCATGGCCTCATTTTGTCCGAAAGAAGAAATCAAATATCAAGGAATGGGCTCCATGAATATCGAAGGAGAAGTTATTGCGGTAGTGACAACCAGCCTTCTTCCTAAGGAAAGACAAATACCTCGGAATGCGCAGATTTATTTGTGTGAATTCGAGGAAGCTTTGAAATTGCGTAAATTGGAAGCTTCTCAAAATAAATACGTCAAGATGTATAGAACTTTATTGGAAACGTATAAAAAAAATCACGGTTGTGAATCGATCCTCTATTTTCGACAAGTTTCATCTAATACAAGTGAAGAAAAAAGGTATGATTTGCCATCTGGTTTGAGAGCAAGGTCAGAAGTAGGCGCTATTCTCATCACCGGTAAAGAAGCAAATGTCCCTCAGGATGTAGAATTTCGTGTTTATCCTAGAAATGATATGCAATATCAAAAAATGCATAAACTATCCAAATATGCTGAACCGATGCTGTTTCCTTTACTGTTTCCCAACGGTCAGGATAGACATTCGATCTATATGAACAATAATGCCAGAGTAAATAATCGTCGTATCACAGTCGTCCAAAATCATTAAGAAAATTTTTTGCCTATCTACTACTCACATGTGATAACATCGACGTTCAAGGTCTTTGGAATAAATATAAAGAATGCCTTTGTGATAAATCTACTGAGCGAGAAGTACTCATCGACATCGAGCGGTTATTGAACAGTGAAGATAACTCATTGTCAATGTTCGGATTTGAAGAGAATGATTTGAATTCATCATTCGATGAGTTCGATGATAATCATACTGTGAATGAACATTCGTTGATAGCCAATGAAATGAGGATGAAATTGAATAGTGATCAATCACAAGTATTTCTAGATATTACAAACTCTCTACAAAATGAGATACAAAAATTATACTTCGTTGACGGACCAGGAGGAACCGGGAAAACTTTTCTTTATAAGTGTTTATGTCATCATTGGTGAAGTTTGGGGAAACATATTGTATCGATAGCCTGGACAGGTATAGCATTTTGATACCTAATGGACGTACTGATCATCGATTCTTCAAGCTGCCAATAAATTTATCAGAAATTGATGAAGAAATCACTCCAATATTCCTTACTAAACGTGCTACATTCAATTTAACCGAAGTGGATATCATTATTTGGGATGAAGCCTCCATGATTCCTGGTGTGGTGTTGAAAATGATTGATGTCACCTTGAAAGATTTAATGAAGTCTGACGAATTATTTGGTGGGAAATATTTCTTATTCGGAGGCGATTTTCGACAAATTTTATCAATTGTGAAACATGCAAGATGGAAGCATATCGTCGATGCGTGCGCAACGAAACTGCCTTTTTTTAATTCTATGAAAAATTATACCCTAAGGAAAAATATGCGTATCGATGGAACACAATTCAATGAATGGTTGCTCAACATTGGTGATGGAAAAATGGATAAGATGGTGATTCCTAACAATATCTTCTCCCATAACGTAGTGAAGGAAGTATATGGAAATATTTTCAAAGAAAATGATGCATCCTTCCGGCTGGTTTAAATAATCAAGTAGACATGTTAAATGAACAAGTACTAGAGAAATTTCCTGGAGAAATAATAGAATCACTAGAACAAGATACAGCCACCACATGTGATACTGATGGGACTGACGGAGACGACATCATGTTACGTTTCCACCCGGAGTATTTAAACATCATCATCATCATATTAAATATCACAAGTCTACCTAAATTCAAAATCCGATTGAAACTTGGAGCTGTTGTCATGTTAATCCGGAATATATGTATCGCAGATGGTCTGTGTAATGGAACAAGGCTGATTATTCGGAAAATAACCAACAAAATTCTATATTGCACAATTTTGACGGGTGATAAAATCCGTGATGCCGTAACTATCCCCAAAATAACATTGAATACTAAGGATAACAAAGAATTACCATTCATCTTATATCGAACCCAGTTTCCGATTCGATTAGCTTTTGCAATGACCATCAATAAAGCTCAAGGACAGTCTTTCAATCGTGTTGGTATCTATTTGGATGAGACATCACCAATTTTGAGTCATGAACAGTTATGTGTCGCCCCATCACGATGTAGAACACTATCTGGACTAAAGATAAAATTAATTTGTGAAAATTCAAAAGAGGAAGAAAAGCACGTTCAGGATATTGTCTATAAAGAAATTATCCATGACGGACGTTCGAATTGAAGGTTATTGTAACGGGACTCCGTGAAAAAACCTGGAGGTTGACAAGGGGAGATGCGTTATGACTTCAATTGAATAAATTTATGAACTGCATGAGAATGACAAATGAACGTAGTAAGTTTTGCTAACCATCATTATTTCAATTGGAAAAAAAAGAATTTTTGTCATATGAATATAAATGTACCTCTATTCTATTTTCCTCCATCGAATTCTCCGCAAAGAAAACTCCCACACAATAATGTGAAAAAAATAAGGGAATTCTCTATGTAACAAATTGTAGAAACAAATTCTATGAAGATCTGTCTTTTGTATAATAATCATCGAGATACGCGGTAGCGTATCGGCCAAGAAAAGTTTTGAACCTCGCCGCTTGCTACCGGGTATCTATACACGAAGCAACTACCCCCTCCACTACCTCCGAAAGACATTTATTGAATAAAATGAAAACGTGATACCCTACGAAAAAAATTGACTTAGTTACATCACATAAAGCGACCACGACCATTGATATTACTAGTTTCTTTTTCGACTCAATATTAAGGAAATTACGCGAATAGCGACGGGATCATATCCACATTCTCGCATTGCACATTATCTCTGAGCACTAAGTGTTAGATTTCGTTTTCGAAGTTGGTAGCAGTGCGCTCCAACCTCACCCGCAGAGAAGGGAGATTGAAATAGCGCATTACTCTTTCTCTCACATTCTTGAATTCTACTGATTTGCATTTTTTAAACTCATCATCGACTTATTGAAAAAATTAATGAACAATTGATGAACAAGGTCATATGGCGCTGTATATTGCATAGAAATTTTTCCCCTATCCTCGATTAATTTAGATTTTGTAAGGGATTATCGCCGGTGCTTCACCAGCCGAGATCCCAAACTATTTTGGCACTTTCTCTATCGCTCAATTATGTCGGGCGCCAACTGGATTTTCACGGAAAATCCAACGGTAAACCGGGCTCAGAGGATAACTCGTCTACCCTGAGGACTTCTCGTGGCAGGACTAACAATGCCGAGCCAGCATTCGCGTAAGACGGTAGAGTGCGCGAGGTCCACCATACTAGCAGCAATTCACTCGATCGATCTTCGTCCTTTCAGCCGAGAGACCTCGATAAAGCGTATCTTCCAGGAGCCGTTCCTCCATGTATCTTTCGCCGAGGATGTTTCCATTCCTCTGACGTATTTCTTTCCTCTCCAGAGTGGCTCAACTCTGGAGAAGTCGACCATTACCTGCGAATTCTTCTCACTCCTCGGAGCGCCGAACACTGATAGGCATATGCGCCATACATACCCGGAGACTTATTCTCACCCACCTGTGCCCACCCCAACTCAACCTCAATACTCGGTAAAAGCACTATCATCGCGGGCCAACACCCAGAGCACTCGTCGTGGAGGCACGTGCGATCGGGCCTCCAGGAATCGGCCCAATTCCCGGCCCACGGATCCACGCCAACACCACTTCTTTCGTCCGAAGTGATGGATCCCTGAGAACATGGAATTAAAACACCCCACGTGCTCAAAGTAATTCGATCATTCTGTTTGGGACGCCGAAGCGTCCCATTCTCTCGCTGTTCCAGATCTTATCCTCAAAACGGACCCCCATAATCCATAACGGATTAATGCCACTTACGACCGTCGTCGAGGACCGGACGATTTTCATCCGCTCGACTTCAGTGTGCCTGTCACCGACTGTCTCGAAATCTACTAGGGCCTTCTCCCCCTAGTCTGAACATCTCAGCGGCGGTGGGTCATCCGTTACCCCACCACCACCAATCAGCTCGACGGCAATCGAGGGGGCGCTAGTCCTCTCACCTAGCCGTTGGTCCCTAGTCTAAGTCGATAGCGCCTCTAGAATCGCCCAGTTGGAACGCCAGTACGTTGGCCCGTTTCCCCCAAACACAGCTGGGCGAGTTTCTAGGCGACAGGGTATCGACAGCCTCTCTATAATGTTCAGAAGCATGGTTTCACCCAAACCACGCCTCTTGGCATTATTTGATTGGTCTATTCACCTCACGCGCAGTTCACTTGAACCGCCGTTCGATGTCACTCTCATCTCTCGCTCAGCTTCTTCAGCTGACGTTAGATGTCGCTCTCCTCTCTGTCTCTCACTCTAACCATTCTTGACTCATGGGTTTTCGTGTTGGTAAAACAATTTACCGTAACGAGAAAATCTCGTTGCACACCTCCCTCCTTAGGAGAGGTTTCGACCCGAAACCTACACTTTTACACTTCAAGTCGAAATCTCCTGGAGTAACTCATCTTCCGACTCTTCGGTCGGTAGGTCGTCCCCGGCTTCCTTATAGGGCTTCATGTCCACTATTGAGGTGCCTTTTGGTTTATGACCCGCTAATTCAGAAACTTCGTAGAAGTTTCTGGAATGCTTCTTGGTGACTACGAAGGGCCCATTGAATGGTTTATTCAATGACGCTGAGCGATGCTTGGTAGCATTGGACAATTTGTGGTTGCGAACTAATATAGACCTCGTATTCACCGACCTCGTATTCACCGGCTCTTCGGCCCAAGTTATAGGCTTGTGCCCGTCTATCATTAGCTTCGGCTAACGCATGTCTGAACGCCAGCCTCAGGGTGTCACGGCGTTTCATACGTTCGACTCATGAGGCTGTAGGTGTCTCTTCGACTTCCACGTCAACTTCTATCTTTCGTCGCAGTGAGTTTGCGGCCTCTCGTTCTCGACCAAAGTTTACGAAAGCAGGTGTGGCTTTGAGAGAACTGTGTTGGGCTGTATTGTAGGCAAATCTAAATGCATCCAAATGGCAATCCCAATCCACGGTGGTCTGCTTCCACCTACGCTCTTATCATCGCCTTAAGCGAACGGTTCCCTCTCTCGGTGGGGTTCGCTTGTGGGTGATATGGGGGCGTCGTTCGATGCTTCATGTTGATTGAAGCAGCGAGCTCTTTTAAGTCCTTATTTACGAACTCGGTTCCATTATCGGTTAGCACTTCTCTTGGAGCTCCCCATCGATAGATGATGGTCTCCTCAAGTGCTTTCTGTATCATTGCTCCCGTAGTTTTACGCAAAGGACGTATTTCTATCCAGTTCGTGAAGAAGTCTTGGATCACCAGAATGTACTGATGGCCTGCTTTACTTCACGTAAATGGTCCCATTATGTCCGCCGATATTCTTGACCATGGTTTCTCGATTGCTCGAGGTCCCATTTGTCCTATCGGCGATTGTTGCTGCACTTTGCAGCGCTGATGTTCGTGACACAAACCTACATAAGCCATCACGTCTTCAAACATTGCGGGCCAATAATATTTTGTGGCTAAGCATTGACAGGTTTTATCAACACCTTGGTATCCGGCTTGCGGCAAATCGTGGCATTCAATGGCTCCACGGCGTAACTCGAGGGAGAACTAATTTCCACTCGTTCAAATCCTCATTGTCTACCGAAGTAAAAGTGTTCGGTTTGGGGTGGTATAATAATCCTTCAGAGATTTTTCACGTATGGTATTTCTTTGGTACTCTTTCTACGTTTCGACAGCGGAGTAGATACCATTTATCTTTGGTATCTAGCGCGCTTGTCAGCAGATCTCTCGCCCCTTCCGGAGCGGGGGATAAAGCGTCAGGCACGTGATGTAGCGCGCCCTTTCGATGTACGAAAGGTTTGTAATCGTACTCCATCAGCCTCAAATTCCATCTCGCGAGTCTGCCGGCGGAGTCATTCATATTATGAAGCCACCTTAGCCTGCTGTGGTCCGTGATTACCGTGAAGGAATAACCGTCCAAGTAAGATCGGAACTTCTTGACGGCCTGCACGACCGCTAAACACTCCTGTTCAGTAACTGTGTACTTTCTCTCAGGGTCTGTCAAGGAACGGCTGGCGTAGGCTATTACCCGCTTTTGTCCGTCTTGCACTTGCGTCAGCACTGCGCCTAGCCCTACGCTACTCGCATCCGTTTGCAGAGTGAACGGTAGCGAGAAATCTGGGAATGCAAGTGTTGGAGCCCACGTGAGGTGCCCCTTCAGTGCCTCAACGGCTTCCTGCTGTTCTGTTTCCCAAACCCAGGGTTGTTTCGTCTTGGTCAGACGCGTCAAGGGTTGAGCCACATTTGCACACTCTGGTATAAATCGTCTATACCAGGAGGCCATTCCCAAAAACCAACTAACCTACTTGAGATTCTTAGGTACTGGGAATTCTACGACTGCCGACATTTTGTCAGGGTCGACTTGCAATCCTTCGCTGTTCACTACGAATCTGAGGTATTTTACCTCGCACCGACAGAACACGCTCTTTTCACGATTTATGCTTAAACCGTGGTCTCTCAATTTATCAAGAACTTTTCCCAGCCAGGTACTGGGTTCCAGAACCTGGTATCCAGAACTTTTCGTTTTTCTTCCAGGTACCGTAAAAGCAGTGATCTCTTTCGAGTCCTCTGCTAACGGAATCTGCCAATACGCTGTGCTCAGATCGAGCGTCGAGATATAATTAGCTTGTCTTAACTCGTCAAGGATACCGGTCATGTTTGCTACCGGATATGCATCCCTTTTCGTGACTTCATTCACCCGGCGGAAGTCGATACAAAATCGATACTTCCCACTTGGTTTCTTCACCATGACGACCGGACTGTTCCAGTCGCTTGCTGATGGTTTGATGATGCCGTCTTTTAGCATATCATCAACTTCTTTCCACATCGTTAATTTTAAATGATGTGAGGCTAATCTGACACCTTGTCGAATCGGCTCGTGGCCTTCAACATCGATTTTGTGGGGTGCTAGTTTGGAAATCGGGGGACTTCCTTCTATCACTGGAATCTTTTCATCCAGGAGCTGTTAGAGTTGGTTCTGTTGCCCTTCTCCACGCGTCATTAGACCATTGCACACTGTTATATGGCAGGCCCTCTCGACTACTGCAAACTTGAAGGAATCTTCAGGTTTATCTCTGAAGAACCAGGACTGATCAAAGAAATCTATGATCATTCGAGCTTCTTTCAGAAAGTCTAATCCCAGTATGAAATCTTCAGATAGCGAGGCCATCCGAAGTGTTTCCACTGTGACTGCTCTTCCTCCTAATAACAAAGGGGTTTTGGAGGCTTCTTTCACCACTTCTAGTTTACTATTCGCCACTAGAACGCTTCTAGGTGGAATTCTTTTCGCGCTAATGCCTAATTCGCTCAGCAGTTCTATCCCCGCCTCTCCTGCGAAAGTGCGAGACGCTCCTGAGTCGACTAGACCGCGGATCTTTCTTCCGTGGATTTCAATATCCACGTGAAAAGCAAATGTTTTGCCTTCTTTCATTGCCTGCCTCACGAACTCCAAATTAGGGTCCATTTCTGGCGAAACTAATTTCAAGGGATCCATCATCGATTCTAGAGTGAGGGTATTACTCCTATTGCCATCTCTGGATTCTTTCTTCTCTCTCTCCAGTTCTTTCAACCTCAGGGCCGTCACTTTCCGCTGAGATTGTTTCCGTCCTGGCTTCCGAGACGGACTCCTCAGTATCTGGGATTGTTATCTCCCTTACGACCGCGATTTCCGGGTTTCGCGGCGGCGTAGACGTTGGTGTGTCGTTTACGCTGCCGGCTCGGCGTTTCCCGGATTGCACCTCCGGCACTGTGGGAAATGCACGTCCTTGTTGCCACATACGTAGCAAAAAACTATCCTCGGGCCCGTGCAGATGCGCCAGGAGTGTCCCCTCTGGTCGCAATTGAAGCATTTCATGCCAAGTGGGTTTGGACGACTGGCGCCAGGTCTGTCGTAGCCAGTACCTCCACCCCTCCCTGAAGAGGCACCACGTCCTTGCAAGGCGCGTGCCACTTCCAACTCCTTGAAGAAAATGCTTTCCTCGTGATCTCTCCCTGCAGGCTCTGCGTCTTCTTCGGCTGGGATCATTGCCTTTAGGGCTGCTCTCGGAGTGATCCTTTGGGCCTTGGGGCTTCGATAAGCGAAGCTGGGGCACAGGGATTCCTCTAGCTGCCTCGTTGGCTGCCACTTTTTCGCACTTGCGTACAAGGTCTCTTGTCGCATGGCGTACTTTTCTTACGCCTTCAATGTTGCGTTCGCACTCAGGTTGAAACCTATCCTGAACTTAGGTAACGTATTGTGGTACATATACGTTAGCTTCTGTTGCTCAGGCCATTCGGGGTCCGTCCTGGCGAAGAGACCCTTCAAGTTCGCTACGAATTGAGCCACGGGTTCATCCTCGCCTTGACGATGGCTTGCTATTTCTTCGTGGAGCGCGACTTGATAGTCCAGCTCCCCAAAGTACTCCCTGAATGCATGGCACGCATTCTTCCATGAATATACCTCTACCTGGCGATACCAGGTGAGTGCACTGCCTATTAGACAACCTCTCAGGACTCCGAGAAGATCAGTTTCTCGGATAGGGAGGGTCTTCATGGCATCATCTACTCGGGATATGAAATCTTCCACATCCTCGTCGGCTCGTTCTGAGAATTCGACTTCCCACTTTTTCAGCGCCTCAAGAGCTTTCTGAGCGTTGAGATAATTTTCTCTGCGAGGTCGATAATCGTACTCGCTGCTCTCGTCTGAGGAGGATCGATGATGCCTCCTTTGGGACGTGGAATGCCTCTCCTCCGCGAATGGCAACCTCCTCGGTGGGATGGGTTGCCATGCGGTTTCCTCTCGGGTTCTCCTACGGAATTCTTCCTGAGGAACCGTCGCTTTAGGGGCTATGGGCATAGACCCGATTCGGGCCCGTAACTCTCTGTCGAGGCGTTGTACCCTGGCCAGCAGCTCGGCTGCGATAGGGGTCGCCTCTGTCACTCTCACCCCAGGTATGTCTCCTGTAAGTGTCGTGGTGCCGCTAGCATTTCTGCTGGATTTACCGCTAGTTTTGCTTCCTGGTGGCCTTCCTCTCTTGCGAGGGGGTGCCACCTGGACCTGCGTCTCTGCGGCTTTTATCTGCTCTTCTAGGGCTTTGGTTTCTTCCAGGAGTCCCTTCAATGCAGCCTGATTTACGGTCTCCTCGCCTTTTTCATTAGGCGTCCCTGTTGGGGTATAGAATCTCTCTTTCCCCAGCGTAAATGGCTCTTTCGGGAGTGGTAACCTCCCCTCCTTACTGGTTGGGGCCACTCTTCGCTTTCCGAGCTCGGGCTTCGTCTCTTCCTCTGAGAGATCCTCCTCATCGCTCCTCTGCTCGTTATTCCCCCTAAGGGCTAGCCCCGGGCTCCTAACGTCACTTGATCCGGACGCGTCATCACCCCTCCCTGGCGATGTTCCGTCCAGTCTCCCTTCCCCTCTCGAGCCACTCACCGATTCTGTGTGCGTCTCGAGATCACTTTTCCCAATTTTCTTCGACTTTTCAGTCAATTGGGGATCGTTCTTCGGTGCCATCTTTACAACGAGAGAGTTCTCTGGTTGAGTCGCAGGTGTATTACACCTAGTGTCTCGGGACAGAAAAGAGGCCGACTCGGGCTTGTGCAGCTCCTTTTATACCCGTTCCGCAAGGGTAGGGAGTTTCTCCCCACTCCTGGACCTGTCTCTGTCGACCGCGCCCTCTATTCCGAGTCGTATTTCCATTGCTGGGGTCTTCTGGGGTTTTCCACTTTCGTTAAAATTCCCCTATTTTCCCCGAGACTATCGCTAGGCCATCTAGTCGCTACTTCAGGTAGAGAAAATTTTGAATTTTCGCTCTTCCTGTCGATGGCGCCCTCTGTTTTGGGCGTCTTTCTATCGCTTGTTCCTTCTAGAGTCTTTCCTTTTTCAATGGTTCCCCTAACGACCTCACTAGATTCGCTAGTGTTGTAGCTAAAATGAGAAAAATTCAAATTTCCCTTTCTGGCGCTCTTTTTCGAATTTTCCCGCAAGAAATTCGTTGTTTCGGCCTTGAATCGGAATTCAGGTATGGTGGGGCCATCTCTTAGCTTCTCCTTCTCAGGAGAGTTACCATCAGATGTCTTTCTACCCGCCGGCCTTTTCTCGACAGTCGGTAACTCCTTCTTTACCGACTGTCGACCCCCCACTCGGTGCTTTTACCGACCGTTGAGATTTTCTGTGTCAGTCGGCCGAGACGCCAGCCCATTACCGACCGTTTTCTTCCTTGGGGAGACGCTAGATGGCGCCTACTATCCGTTTTACGTGTTCTAGCACTGCACGTGCTAGAACTCGTGCATTTTTGGGATTATTTGTGTGGGGCTTTCGCCCCTAACTCTCGCCTTCTGGACTTTTCAGCCCATCCAGCGCACTTTTCCCGATTTTGTGGTCTTTTCAGACCACTTTCGAGCGTCCACTCATCCCTTCTCAGGATGTTTTCGGGATTTTGTGGTCTTTTCAGACCACTTTCCCCTTGTTCCTCAGCCTGTAACAAAACAAAAAAAATGCGGGCAACAAAAAGCATGAAAAAAAAAAATTTTAGCCCAGAAAAAAAAATATGCAGCGGCAGCTACGGCCTTCCCCACCTACTTCACGTGGTCTTGGCCTCGTCCTCGCCAGTCGAGGGTTTCCCTTTCCTCTTGCGGCCGCTGAAGGTGAGTTTCTGCGTCTTTCGACGCAGGTTCCTCATCTCCTTCCTCCTCGCACTGGCTTCTGCGGACCGTTTTGGTCCCTTGGTCTGCCTGGGCGTTTCCTTCTCGGCGTCTCTCGAGGTGGGCGGGCCGACGGCGGCGCTCTCTCCTCCCACTGCGTCTTCGTCGCCGCCTCCATCGCTTCCAGAACATCCCTGGGGATGTTCCGTCCAAACTTTGGGATCCGGGGAGCCCTGGCCTTCCTTTCGGCTTGGCAAGGAATGCAGTCCCTGGTCTCCTTCCCCGGCCGTCCGCACCTCCAACAATAGGTGGTGAGGGGTTCAGGGCAGTCCTTGCCGCCGTGCCCAGGCTTCTTGCAGTTCCAGCAAAGTCTTGCTGGTGCAATTCTGGAACGGCGTCTCTTAATTTCGGGGTTTTCCTGGTGATGAGGATCTCCGTCGAGCTCGGATGTCCTGGTGACACTCCCACTGGCCTCAGACATCTTCCTCTTCGGGATTCTCATCCCGGGAGAAACTCTTGCTGGTTCCTCGCGTCCGTGCTGCAGCACTCTCTTCTTCCTCGCGGAGTCCGGGTCGACCAGGCGTTGGAGCCCTTTTCGCCTTTTCCTTTCCCTCCTCTGATCTCCCTGGGCCATCGGCAGTGTCGGGGTGTCCAAAGATGTCGAAGTTCCCAGGTTGACGATTGGCAGAATTTGCTCAGCCATCTTAGCGAGGAGCTGAGGGCTCTTCACGAGCACGAGCTATTGCCCTCACCAGGGTGGCATTGGCTTCATCGGGGGAAAACGACTCCCCGGCCTTTCACCTCTCTCCTGCCCAGATGTCTGTCCACAGGAGGACTCCTCCGTCTCTCTCGCTTCCTCTGGAGTGGGGCCCGTCGGAGGAGTTGGGGTGAGCACCGTTGTGGTCACCTCCTCCTGCAAGGCCACCTCCATCGGCTCTGCCTGATCCGTTCCCATAATCTCCTGGAGATCCTCCATCTCTGCCGCCGTCAGCTCCCGATCTGGAATGTGCAATTCCAGTAGTTCGGGTATTATCGAACCCGAGTCGCTGCAAGGCGACGCGGATTTGATAATACCCGAACCGACCTTCTAAACCAACTGCTCGAGGATTTTATCCTTCCCCATTTCTCTCGGGCTGCCACGTGCACCGAACTATCCTCACGAAGAGCATTTCAAAAATTTCTTCCGCACTGTGTGACGGTCGAAACGAAAAAGAGCTTGCCTCGTGGTTAGCTCCCCGAATTCGTGAAAATTCGGAGGTGGGGGATTAAGGGCGCATCTCGATTAAGTCGATCGCTACAGGTGGTCCCCTGGTGACATTCGACCCATATTTGCATATGGGCGCGCTCTTTTAAATACCTAAGATGACCTGTCAATCACAGGTATTTAAACTTTCACCCCTTGACACGGCCCGTCAAGTGGCGCGCCCCTGCGGGCGAAATCTGTACTTTTGAGTAACGTCGGTCGGTAACGTTACCCCCGGAGAAGTGACTGTTGTACCAACCGAGCGATAATTCAGTTTCGGTTAATTATTTTCTGTTTTCCCATTTCTTTTGATATTTTCCATCGGAAGAAGCCCCTTTCCGGCTCCTAGGCCATTCCTCTCCCGGGTGAATGAGGAGAACAGCGTTCGGCGCAACGGAAAAGGCTTCCTCGGAGGGGAAAATCAATGCTTTCGCTTTTCAGCGGAGGAGAATTATCCCCTTACCTCACGATCATCCTCCCCGGATGAATGAGAGAACGAGGTCATGAGTTTCGGAGAACCTCTCCTCGCCATGAAATTTCGCACTTCCGGATTCCTTTTGTTTGCACGAAAGGAGAAATCCGTCACGGTTGGAAAATTATTTATTAATTTTTCTCCGCTTTATCCCTGGGATAATTATTTTTCTTTCGGGGAAAAAGTAAAATTTTCCCCCGGATCACCACTAGGATGATTTCTTCTCCTCATTTCTGAGGTTTTCTCGTACTCCGTTTTGGCGTGGCCCCACGTCGGGCGCCATTTTGTAAGGGATTTTCGCCGGTGCTTCACCAGCCGAGATCCCAAAGTATTTTGGCACTTTTTCTATCGCTCAATTATGTCGGGCGCCAGCTGGATTTTCACGGAAAATCCAACGGTAAACCGGCCTCAGATGATAACTCGTCTACCCTGAGGACTTCTCGTGGCTGGACGAACAATGCCGAGCCAGCATCAGCGTAAGACGGTAGAGTGGGCGAGGTCCACCATACTAGTAGCAATTCACTCGATCGATCTTCGTCTTTTCAGCCGAGGGACCTCGATAAAGCGTATCTTCCAGGAGCCATTCCTCTATGTATCTTTCGCCGAGGATGTTTCCACTCCTCTGACGTATTTCTTTCCTCTCCAGAGTGGCTCAACTCTGGAGAAGTCGACCATTACCTGTGAATCCTTCTCACTCCTCGGAGCGCCGAACACTGAGAGGCACATGCGCCATACATATCCAGAGACTTATTCTCACCCACCTGTGCCCACCCCAACTCAACCTCAATGCTCGGTAAAAGCACTATCATCGCGGGCCAACACCCAGAGTACTCGTCGTGGAGACACGTGCGATCAGGCCTCCACGATCCAGGAATCGGCCTAACTCCCGGCCCACGGATCCATGCCAACACCACTTCTTTCGTCCGAAGTGATGGATCCCTGAGAACATGGAATTAAAACACCCCACGTGCTTAAAGTAATTCGATCATTGTGTTTGGGACGCCGAAGCATCCCATTCTCTCGCTGTTCCGGATCTTACCCTCACAACGGACCCCCATAATCCATAACGGATTAATGCCACCTACGACCGTCGTCGAGGACCGGACGATTTTCATCCGTTCGACTCCAGTGCCTGTCACCCACTGTCTCGAAATCTACTAGTCTGAACATCTCAGCGGCGGTGGGTCATCCGTTACTCCACCACCACCAATCAGCTCGACGGCAATCGAGGGGGCGCTAGTCCTCTCACCTAGCCGTTGGTCCCTAGTCTAAATCGATAGCGCCTCTAGAATCGCCCAGTTGGAACGCCAGTACGTTGGCCCGTTTCCCCCAAACACAGCTGGGCGAGTTTCTAGATAAAGCGACAGGGTATCGACAGCCTCTCTATAATGTTCAGAAGCATGGTTTCACCCAAACCACGCCTCTTGGCATTATTTGATTGGTCTATTCACCTCACGCGCAGTTCACTTGAACCGCCGTTCGATGTCACTCTCATCTTTCGCTCAGCTTCTTCAGCTGACGTTAGATGTCGCTCTCCTCTCTATCCCTCACTCTAACCATTCTTGACTCATGGGTTTTCGTGTTGGTAAAACAGTTTACCGTAACGAGAAAATCTCGTTACAATTTTCAACTCAGTCCGTGAATAACATGTGGTCGAGTTTATTTCTGGGATTATTTTACGCGGGTAATTTGAACATTTGATTTTCTCATGAAATTCTCAAATCGAATCGGAGCATGAATTATAAATAAATGTAGGAAAGAAATACCTTTTTTTCTCAGAGCAGAAGTGATGGAAAATAGTTTCTGTTGCGCGGAAAAAATCAATTCGATTCATACGAAAATGATCGTGTGCTCGTTTTGGAATAATGACTGAAATCTCCCAAAAAAACAAAAACAAATGTGTTTGTAAAAAAACTGCACCAAGAACAAGTTTTGTGGGGTCGTTCCTGGAAAGAAGAAACATTTTTTTCTGGAAACCACAATGCCCATAGAAATTTTGCAAAAAATAAACAAATAAAAATTAAAGCCAAGTCAAGAAATGTCCAATGTATCATGGAATGTGCTATCAAATTATTATCGGGAAGATAACTCTGAATATGAATACTCTGGATTTTCAAAAAAATCTTCATAATATCAAAAATTCAGTAGAGACAGGATTCAAACTTTTTGGCGCGGAGTTTTCCAACTCATTGTCTCGTATCAATCTGTATCTTCTGATCCGCCCCAAGAACTTTGAATCCTGTCTGTACTGAATTTTTTATTTTATGAAGATTTTTTTGAAAATCCTTCTAGTCAGAGTTATCCTCCCCATAATAATCTGATAGCACATTCCATGATCCACTGGACATTTCTTGACTTGACTTTGATTTTTATTTGTTTATTTTATGCAAAATTTCTATGGGAATTGTGGTTTCCAGAAAAAAATGTTCCTTCTTTCCAGAAACGACCCTACAAAACTTTTTCTTGGCGCAGTTCTTTTGCAAAAACATTTGTTTTTGTGTTTTGGGGATACTATTGACTCTAAAAATGACTACAAAATAATCAAGAAAATTCAACACCTTCTCTTTCTTCCAATCAGTTGCTCAGAATAATCCAATACTCAAGCATCATCCGTATAGATAAAGAAATCAGCTGAATTCTAATTGAGAATCATGGAGCATGACAATTTCAATGACTATAAATACATTTTGATCTCATCATTCAAAATACATATGAAATGGAGTTTCATGTGAATTAACTCTTGATATATATCATATGTTAGTACTAGATGATAATTTGAACACGATGCTATTCAATCACTTAGAAAAAGTGAATCAACCTGTATCACAAACTCACTTTCAGTATGAATTCTTCAACGATACTGATTGATGATACCATAAGCGACTTTTTTTGCGATAATTTTATAGAAGGGGAGGGAATGAATCATTATGATTATTAATTGATGATTTTTTGTAAAAAATACTGATGGAAAATTCTATGGATATTATTAGTGGATAATGTCTCTCACGAAACTTGCTTATAATCTCCATTTCTTGTACGGAACGGCAAATAAGTCTATAGATACTATCATAATATATCCTACATCATAACATAGTTCTGATTACGTTACGATAATGGAATAATATTATGACTGTAGGGATTTCAAGGAAAATCTGCAACATGAAACAGTTTTTTGATACTAAAATGATTCATTCTTTCAGTTGAAAACATAGAACCAGTCACGGTGGACTTAGTGAATATTTATATCAAGCGCCATTTTGCTTTAGTGAAAGAAAAAGTTCGATTAAGGAACAATATCCGTTCGTACCTCAATTGGATGATACAAAAGGGTTCTATTTCGAATATGTTCGATTTGGAGCTAAGACACGTCTCCATTCACTCCTCCACTACAACAACATATCCATGCATCCTCAGAAATTGATATAGTAATGACCAGAAAGTATGACAGTCACGCAATTGACAAATGGACTAACTGGATTTACGCATCATATGGTTTCATCGCTAAGCACCTTGGTGAAACATATGAACGATTACGGACCGCAGAAGCTCAAAATATTCATGACAAAAGGACTCGCCAATCGCAAGATCGTAAGATCCAAGTTGATCGATGGAATAAGGAGGAGTGTAAAGAAGGCTGGGACATTTTCGACTTAGAAACTTTGTTCTATAAAGTTACTCTCGAAAAAATTCACCCTCAAAATGTGAGTATATCTTCAAGGCAGGAAATAGTGTATATTAAAATAAAATGTGAATAAACATTTCAATTGTTTGTTTTATAACTTCCGTTGAACACCCGGGAGGAGAATGTACAACCTGCTTACCGAAATCTCTCATATATGGCGGCTTTGAGAGAGGCTGAGGAAGAAGGATATATTGATGAATTACTAATGTGGACAGACTAGGAATAGAATAGAAGACCAAATGAGATGAAGCCAGGAACGTATAAGAAAAGTCAAGCTTATGAAAATATGATTATTATTCTTATTATTATTATTGTTGTCATTATTATCTTTCGAAATAGAGAAAAATAATGCCGTTATTGTAAATATAAAAACAAATGAAAATAATGAGTGCTTGAACCTTCCTGATCACATCATGAACCATATATGACCATATATGAGGGGCATGAGAGAGACATATATGAGGACATGTATGGGGCGGGTGGCCGTAAATGGGGGCTACATATAGGAGGCCATATATGGGGGGGAGTGCATATACATAAAAGGAACAAACATCTTAATTCACGGTGAAATTCAAATAATGGAGCTGACGAAGAAATCCTCGCGGAAATGGGATGAGAGAAAGTAACCAAAGCGAGCTTCTTATAAGGAGTTAATTCTTATACGTATGAGGCCTCTTTTATGGTGAAGTATGTATAGAGCTATTGGGAAAACCCTGAGGGTCACACCCGCTCGGTCACACAGGGAGGGTGGAGAGCGAGCGAAACGAGCGGGGGGGGGGCGAAGCCCCCCTCAGTGTTAGCGAGCGAAGCGAGCAGGGGGCGTAGCCCCTTAGTTACTGAAATAATTTGGAATTTTTAATGACGATTACTCAATGACAATGTAATGGATATTCACAGGGATTCAGTTATTGATTACTTATGTAATCTGTCATAAGTGCGTTGAGTTATTCATTTTCCAATTAATAGAAAAATTTCACATTCAATTATTTGAGTTACTGAGTAATAGAGTAACGGTAATTTCAATTTACAATTGTCCCGAACCCTGGTTTTATTTGACCAAGATTTTGAATTTCATTTAACGTAGAGCTCAGTCGAAGGAAATGAAGAGTTGATATGGACCTGAGTCAAATTGATTCATGTTGAATCAGGGATAAGGGTCAGAAATGAAGGTTCAGAAGAGGACAGAAGAGGGCCAAAAATTCGAAATCTCATACCCCTAATCTGTGGATCATATAGGGGTCATAGGAGAGTAATAGGGGGTCATATGTTAGGCCTATGGAGGTTATATGAAGGTCACATGTGGATCTTATGAGAGTCATTCGTGGGTCATATAAAGGTCATATGGGGCCATGTGTGATCCATATGGAGGTCATATGTGGGTCATATATGCGTCATGAGTAGGTCGTATGACGGTCATATGGAAATCATATGTGGGTCATATGAGCTTTATATGGAGGTAATATGGGGGTCATACGAGGTTCATATGAGTGTTATGTATAGAGGTCATATCTGCGTCATATCAGATCATATGTGTGTCATATGAGTGTCATATATGTGTCATATGGAAGTAAGATGTGTGTCATGTGGCAGTCATATGCGTGTCATACGGAGGTTAGATGTGTTTCATATGGAGGTCATGTGGGGGTCATATGAAGATCATATGAGGGTCAGACGAAGGTCATATGAGGGTCATATGAAGGCCATATGAGGGTCAGATGAAGGTCCTATGAGGGTCATATGAAAGTCATATGAGTATCATAGGGAGGTCGTATGTGGATCATATTGAAGTTATATCTGAGTAATGTGTGGTTTACAAGGGGTCATATGAAGGTTATATGATGGTCATATGAGGGTTACATCGAGGTCATGAGGGTTACATTGAGGTCATACAAGGGTGCTATTCGGGTTATATCTGATAGTAGTTATATAGGTGCTATTATAGGATAGTTATATAGGTGCTGTTATAGGGTGCTATTCGGGTTATATCTGATAGTAGTTATATAGGTCAGATAGTAGTTATATAGAGGTCACATGCGGGTCATATGGAGGTCGTACAGTAGTAATATATCATCTAAGGTCTGTGACGTAATTTCCTCAGGTTCACGGAACCCTCGATCCACTACGTAGCCCTTCGACGCACGATAACCCTGAAACGTCAAATAAGTCGAGCGCCAGGTCGTTATTACCAGAACGACCACTGGAACGAAACGAACAACCAAAATCAGTATTTCCAGATTAATCCCAAGCTTCGAAACGGTCTCCCGCTAACTCAGACCGAAGAACGGCGTGAAGGTCACTGGTTGAACTTAGATTAAAGTGTGACTAGGTATTGACCGAATAAATAAATTTAACTCAAAATTGCGGGGGAAAATCACAATATTTAATCAGGCTGAGACGACTGAATACAATAAAAAAAACAAATTAATTTTCTCGAAAACCCCCTTTGGTTATTTCGATCAATCAACGATCATGAGGCTTCGATAGTTACTGAATCTACAATTGTCAACGGAATAAAGAATTCTGATAGAAACATGAGGAAGTAAAATACCCAGTCAATTTAGTCAAAAGAGATCCCGATAGTTAAATAGAAAGATCTAACTATCCCAAAAAGTCAGAAACAAATAATGTCAAAGAGGAAAATGAAAATCAGAATCGAAACATTGTCAATAATAATCATGTAGATTGAATAACACTGAACGATCGAAACCCAAGAATTCATCCAAGTGACAAGTTAAGCTGGCTGTCCAAAAGAGATACGAGAACCCAAGACAACGGGCCAGCGAAACGAAGTAAGGTCACGAGACACAAAAGAAACCTACGTTCAATGTCCTTCACTGAATATTAACCGACAGCGAGAGTGTTCGTCTAACACAAATTCATTGAGACGCAACACTAACTAATTTCCCAAGTATCATTTCGAAAAGACAATATTCATAAAATAATTGTCGCTCACAACATGAAACACGAGAGCCCGAAACTCTACGAAATAAATCAATGTCGCGAGACAACCGAAATCGAATGATCAAATACATTAATTTCAAATACGCACGAGAGAGAGAGAAAAAAGAGACTGAATAATCAATTACTCATCAGAGTGATTAGGACTCTATCTGGAAATTATTCCGAACCTCTAAAAGTCCCACGGGACTAAGATGCACAAAACATCTGTTCAAAACCCTAAAATTGGCCAGAGTCCTACTCACGATGAATTCACACAGAAGTATCATACGAAGTTGTAGCCATCCCGCTCACCCAGCAGTCCACCTCGGTGTCTCCGGAGAACGTCTCCAAAACTCCTCAAATTCAAGCCCTCGGGACCTTCCTCCAGACGACTCCACTCGGGGCTTCCTTCACAGGTTTTTTTCCTCCAGAACACCTTCAGGCTCCCAAAACTCCGAAATTAACGCCAACAAACAAACGCCAAAATCGATCGAACGATGTATGGTGAAGACCACCAAACGGGAAGTGAAGTTCGTTTCCCCAGTGATACCACGCTGGACCCTGAAAACGCGGCAACGACGCTCATTGGCTGCTCGTTCCGTTCACTCCTCCAATCCGTTTCCAAACAACTAGAATCTGTCGTTCACATGGCCGAACCAAGTCCGTCGGCGCATGCGCAGTGACTTCTCAAACGTTATTTATTCAAAAACAACTTATCCCAAAATATCAAATAAATCCGAATGTCCTCTGACAACCTTCCAAATCATTCTCCAGAAAATTCTGTCCCCAAAAGACGATCCAACTCAACCTCCTTCTGATTTTGGTGAAATCCTCCACTTCCCCTTCCGCATTGAACCAGTCGGACTCCTACGTAACGTTTTCCCTAGAGTTGCCCGAGAGCTGGCGATCTCTGGCAATCCGAAGACCCATGAGGCTCTCATTACGAACTCGAAGTGACCCGAAGTCTCTCGACGATTCCCGGAGACGTTGCCACCTCAGTCCCACGATGTCGGCACCAGATTCGATTCAAACAATACAGGAGGAAATACAAAATAAAATAATTAACACAATATACTAAACCTTTCTCGTGACTCTTGCTGTCGGTTGGTGACTTCCCGTCTGGTGATTTTTTAATTAGAAACCCACACGCGAAACGGTCGAATAAAGGAATACTATTTGTAACGGAAAATAACACGTCACAGGTCATATGTGGGTCGTATGGCGTCATACGTGGGTCATATCGACAGCTTAATAACAGCCAAGCCTATCCGCATAGGGAACCCATAACATTTACGTTTGGTCGTTATTTAGCAGTCGATATGTGAATCACATATGAGCTCTCTGGAGGCCGTATGGAGGGAATGTTTCTTTGAAATCAATCAATTGTTAAAATTATTTCAACTGTCGTTCGTTGTTTCGAGTTCCGGCACCCCTAAACAGCCTCAAAAAAGGAGATAGCGAGACAAAACCAACAGCCGGCTCAAAGAGCCTTACATGTATCCGCAAGAAAAATGAGCCCCTCAACACGGTAGCATCCCTGAGTTCGCTCACGTTAATTCAAGTGCATGCATTCCAATCAACTCTCACTAGAATTCTAATTTCGAAGACAACGAAAAAAACTAGAAAACTTCGCTCTTATACAAAGAAGAAACATATCTAAAAGATACTTATGACTTATTTCACAAGCTGTTGCTCAACCATTCCACAACTCAACACTAGCGAATAAACAAAACAATGAAGCCATCAATTAATTCATTAATCAGGTGATCCGTACGTTTCTCAACATAGTAATATTAACTATCTGGCACTGAGGCGAATGTTATACTTCAAATGAATTTTCAGCTTTGCACATAAGCAGTTTTCTATGATTTATTCCTATCGCTGCCCATCAATGCATGATTTCATGATTCAGTTAATGAATTAAAGAATATTTTCGGCTTTCTGATCCACTCTAAATAAAGGTATGTCATTGTGAAATATATGGATAGTCATTCCAGAGTCATTTCCATTCATTTCAATCTCCTATGTTTGGGATGTAATGTAGAGAGTTTAGGGTGCCAAGTGAATTTGATGAGAGATTCAAAAAAAAAATTTCCTTTCCCTTCACCGTTGGAGAAATATGTATTCATCCATCTGACGAAATATCAAACCCGCAACCGGAACTAGACATCGAGAAAATAAATGCGGAAAATCCTCTATTTCGCGTGACGAACGTCGAGAAAGCATGGGATCAAATGGGTACGGGGGGTTGAAATATCTCTCTTATTCACCCCGGTACCTCATTGTATTTTGATGCCATCATATTTGACACATCATTCCCCATATCTTCAATTTTTTTCAAATTTTTCTTGCGTTCTTAGGGGAGTGAAACGTTCAAGTTAATAAAAAGTTCATAAGAGACCGTGTATAAGACTGATGTTTTTTATTTAATTTCTCGATACCCATAAGTTCTAAAATTAAAAAATTGTCACTGATGTTCTCTGTCTAATACTCTGTCTAATACTATTAATTGAAAAAATAATAACTTTGTCAGTGAATGTCAATTTTCAAGGTCATCGCCAATTTCACTTGTCATCAATTCAATGGCTTAATTTAATTTTTACGATTTTGAAGAGTTGGATTATCTTGATAGTCATAAAATGACTATGTTGCGGGGACCTTTTATTTGGTATCTATCTTGTCCGCTAGGTCTCAGGAAAGCTGTAGATGACGCAAGAAAAATTCTAGAAAGATCCATTCAGAAAAGAAAACGATCCGGAGTCGCCCTCCTCAAAAGTCGAAAAATAATTGATTTGCTAAATAATTTCTGACGTGTGTAGCATGGACTTTTTGGCTTCGCGGCCCAACATTAAGCTATTAGACTCTGTCCGTTAACTATTAGATTCTGTCCGTTAGGTCTCTGGGAAGCTATTGGCGACGATAGAAAGATTGAAAAAGGCCAGGATTGTAAATAAAAACGTTCGTTAACTGGCCAATAGGGCAGGTGTGCGAAATATGGATGCTTGGGGGTGAGAAGCTTAGATTTCTCTTTTTACAGAAAACAAAATCTTCAGTGAAGTCTAATCATTGTTATCCGACCGTCTAACATTCATTAACTTTATTTTAAATCCTTATTCGTTAACAACGGCCATCGAAAACGATTTAAACGAAGCGCCAGGTGTTTTGCGCTCTAACTACTGCGCAGGAGTATTCGAGTGAGGAGAGGGACTCTCATCTGGCGTCACTATTTCGCATTTCTTTTTTTTTATCTATAACTTATATTATGAACTTTAACAATCGTCTCTCCAGCGCCTGACGACTTCCGAATTTCATCGCAGTCTCCCCCCAGTTCACAAAGTCGTGGGTTCCTTGCCAAGTTCCTGGCTTTCTTCTGCTCCAAGCTGAGGATACTCATATACCTCTGGACAAAATGAGGACTCTCTGATCTCTCTCTTCATGAAACCGTCATGCATGAAAAGGTTTTTTTCGAAGGCCTGATACAGATAAAACTCTAATCTCTTGTCCTGGGGAGGTAAATGAGGTTGAAAAACTATTGAGCTCTTTTTTCAAATTGAATGCAAAAAATCTCGTCGCTCCGTACATAGCAGTTGCTGACCACTTGAGGAATCAGTTTTGCAAAGTGTCCCAAAACTAGTGATCGAAATTGTAGGGAATGAAAGAGGAAAAATTCAATCTGGAAAGTTCCTCTTCAACTTGAAAATTGACCAAAGACGCCGTTGCTGGACTGGAATCACTGATAGACAAATTACAGATGTAGGTACTGATAGACAAATTTTTCAAGGACTTCAGCAACGTCTCTGATCACTTTAACCAATAGAAAGTTCTATAGAAATCCAATGGAATTGTCTACCGAATTCTATTAAATTTTTTCGTGCGTGTTCCGGTGGAAAACCCCCTCCTCCCCCATCTTCCAACCTTCACGGACCGGGAATGGTCAGCAATCGGTGTCTCCACTGGCCAAAATATCAAAGATATTCGATTCGTAATCGAATGAAGTGAGGGAGAACTTCAAATTTTTTTAAACAACTACATATAATGATGAAGTTCAAGTTAAGCTCTGAAAAACGTGGGATATTGCGAAAGTGAAATGGAGCCTTTCGATATGGTATGTCGAGTATGTTTGAATAGTGGAGGAGAATTAATTGATATATTTCAAGAAGAAGATGCTGACGATGAGCTTATTCAAAGAATGATCAGGTGTTTAGCTATTGAAATTAGGAGAAGTGATTAATTGATGAAAAAAATTTGTAGTTGTTGTTTAGTCACCCTCAATAAGTTCAACCAGGTTCGTAAATTGGCGATTCACTCTTAGACCTGGTTAGCTCAGCAGAATCAATTAGTAGAAATATCCCTAGAAAGCAACAGAAATTTTATGAAGAATTTGGAGGATGCGGATGACACCATTGAGCTCGGAGAACATCAAATTGAAAACGTTGCTCAGTCATGCTCAGGACAGGAGATTTGCGCTACATCGAGAGACGATGAGAATGTCCCAGACAACAGCCTAATCGATAATCTTGATGATTCCGATGACGATCTCACAGACGAAAATGCGGCAGGAAAACAAGTAGAGGAACAAAAGTCTTCTCCGACAATGTACACCTGCGCTCACTGCGGAACAGGCCCAGGGATCGGCATAATTGTCAATTATAATTAACATTATTTGATTATTGGAACAATTCATAATTTGAGGGGATGATTTTTCAACTAATGAAGCAATGAATAATCTGAATAAAAAATTACCAATTATTTTACTAATCGACAATTGGTTTTAATTCAGAACCATTTTTTGATGAATGAATAATCACCCTTCAATGATTATCAATTAATCAGTCAATGATTAATCAAAATAAGGAATTGACCGATTAATATGTCAACTTCTAATCCTGTTCGATTTTTTCTCAATTATTCAAAAACGATTTAATTGAATCCGGAAATTTCTGATTAACGCCGATCATGATTCATTAGGCTTGCGAAAAATCCAATTATTCAGCCAATGAGTAATTTTGAAGGAAAGATTTCTAATTATTTACTCAGTCATCAATTATAATCCATAATTATTCAATATTTCGATCAATCGTCAATCGTACCAAGACCACTTTCGATTCTTAAACCAATTCGTGATCGAAACGAAAGACACTCGATTCATAATTGACCTGAGTAATTTTTTTATAATGTGATAAATTAATAATTATCGCTGGAAGTTATTCAAGTACTTGATGAATGGATGACAGGATGTTGATGAAGCTTCGAAATTATCCAATGACTCAATCAGTATGACAAACTTATCAATTTCTATACTTGAACAATCTTCCTTAATAAAATAAATCTTTTGAATTTCTTCGGCCACGTTTCATGTAAATAGTATCTTCAAAAAAATAGAAATAATTTCTTGCAAAAAAAAAAATTCTAGAATCTCCTTCAAAAAATAGGAAAAATTCTCGGAATTTAAGAAAAAATTAATAAAAATCGCTGGTTTTCTAGGAGATTGAAGATGATTCAATGTAGGTAATTCTCTGGATTACGCTAGAGGGGAACCGCAGATTATTTTATAATTATACTCTAATCATTTTTCTATCATCGAGAGATTTTATTGAGATTTGATTTGCGAAATTTTCTTCGCCTGAACCTATGAGTCATTGTAGTAGTCGATGGAACACTTTGTCCTGAGTGTGTTTGTTTTGGCTCACTACTATGATTCCTTTGGATTCAAACGAAACTGCGAGGTGTTANTCCTGAACCTATGAGTCATTGTAGTATTCGATGGAACACTTTGTCCTGAGTGTGTTTGTTTTGGCTCACTACTATGATTCCTTGGGATTCAAACGACACGGCGAGGTGTTACGACGCGGCCGAAAGTATTGAACGGTCATTCATCGCGGACGATGAGTAGAGTACGGTTTCGGGAAGTGTCTGATTTTGGTAAATGATTTCATAGTGAGTGAATATCCGAATCACCAATTTTCTGTCACTGGATGGATTCAGATTTATAGATTTGTGATCTGAGGTAATATATGAAGGTAAGTGAGTTGAAGGCTATCGTTTTACTAGGTCCCAAAATCTCAATATATTTGTCATTCATGAGTCTTCTTCTCCTATGACTATTGATACATATCACGAAAAGTGAATAATTCACACAGTATCAGTGTCAGTGGTTTAAAGGGTGTAGGCGTTTTTCTGAAAAATAGGAAAACGGAAATCGGAATTTTTGAACAATCAGCGGGAAATGGGGCACAATGATATTGAAGGCACAATGATGGATGAGAAATGATAAATGGATCGAGTAGGATGAACAAAAAAGGATAAAATGTAGGTTTTGGATTTGAAATATCGTCACTTTCACTATTCCTTCATTTTTCACGGGAATTAACTCGGAATCCGAATCGAAATCCGCACTTCCATTGTGATTAGATTCATTTTTCGACGCAATTCCTTGTTCTAATTTGTTTTTTCTCTTCGGTTTGATTTTTTTTCGGTTTACTCAATTCTATTATCAGAAAATAACTTGACCTGATTATTCGACTTCTGTACAAAAGGTTTCCTCGTTCTGTTTACTTCTTCATTGTTCGATCTGTAATTCCATGACCGTTTATTTGAATTGTAATTTTTGTTTATTTACTCATTTTCCTAATGCCCTTCATGTTTATACTCGCATTCTTCAGTGAACGAATTGGTTCTGCTCCTAATTTTTTTTCTTCCGACTGTCCATCCAATCTCGGCTTCGCTGCGCTCTACCACCTTNCCATGACCGTTTATTTGAATTGTAATTTTTGTTTATTTACTCATTTTCCTAATGCCCTTCATGTTTATACTCGCATTCTTCAGTGAACGAATTGGCTCTGTTCCTATTTTTTTTTCTTCCGACTGTCCATCCAATCTCGGCTTCGCTGCGCTCTACCACCTTCCCACTCGCAGAATATTCATTTTGGGCCTTCTCATAAAAAATCACATTTCAAAGAGTGCGTCGAGGGGGGGGGGCGTCTAGTTAAATTCTAGATTGTTGATACAATTGTGGAAAATAATTGACATTGTGGGAAGAAATCTAGGCACGTGAATAAAAATGTCCCATGAAGAACGCTCCGAAATTGAGCCCCTAGAGTCACACCTACAGAATTACAGCCCCTCCCCCCCTTTCCCTCCTTATCATTCGAGGGGATTGCATCTGTTCAATCGACTTATTTTGCAGACATTATGAGTTCACGTAGAAAAACGAGTGCTGCTAATGCCCAGCGGCAGTCAAATGAAACAACGGAATGTGCAGGCTGTAAAGCATTACGTGCAGAGGAAAACGAAATTATTGAGGAACGGACCCTTGAGGAAGAGTGCCAGAGATGACCCCATTTAGATGGGACCTGGTTTGAGCCACATTATTCAGAATCCACATTACGTAAGGTCTACGCATTCTGTCAACTGTGCCGAACAAGACACAATAAGACGACGCGTATCAAGGGGCCTCCAGAATGCATGTCCAATTTCAAGTCTCATTTGCAGGTAGGATTTCAAAATCTCATTATTCTGGTAGAATTGTTTTCATCTTCGTATCGATTCTATTGTGAAATTCCGAAAATTCAAGAAATTATAGTCAATCGAAGGAACGTCTACCTTATGAAGTTACGCCAAAGTACCTAATATATACGAAGCACTGTGCCGTCATAAAGAAGTTTCCAATCGCCCATAAGTTGTTCATTTTTCATGATGTTTCATATTAAAAGAAATATCCAACAATGAAAAAATTTCATGCAAAACCCCAATTATATTCCGAATGAATTCTTGTATCTATTCAACATCTCGCGTTTTTTTTTCATTTCATTCAACAGACAAAAATGAGACGATTCAAGTCCGAAGGGTGGAGTATGATTAATAAGAGTTTCATCGGGATTTGATCGGAGCTTAATGAACGTTTGGTTGGGACTTGATCAGGGTTTATTTTCTATACAATTACTTCTACTGAGATGTTATCTCGCTACGTTCTGTTCCTTTTCACTCGAGTTTCTGACTGGAAATTGATGATGAGGAATTTCATCGGAAAATAAAACATCTATTGGTTTTTTCTATAAAATGTTTTCTATTGGATATTTCTTTTTCAAAAAAAAAACGCGCAGCAAAACTGCGGAATGTTTTAATCGAATCGTGCGAAAAACTGATGGAATTGTCACTTAAAATAGCACCAACACTTTAAAATTGTCGAGTCTTTCGCGGTAGATTCGTTGGTATGCAGGGACTTTTTGGGAAAATTCCGGATTCAAGTCTTTTCCGATCCAAATTTTGGCTAAGAGAATTACACCATGAGACAAAATTTATAGTTGAGAAACAGAAAGTTTGAATTTGATTCGTAAGAGATTCTCCAAATATTTTTCATGTATAAGTAACATGAAAGATTATAGAAAAAATCACCAGTTGATCTACATCTAGGTTGTACTACGTGACGTCAAATAGTGGATTCCAAGCTGACATTTGGATAGGGAAGTTCTATAGAAATCCTATAGAGTGTCCTAGTGAATGCGATAAGCTTTTCGATGAAATTTTATCATTATTGTTCCACAGATCCGAAATCTGGAAATGGAATAAATCATTGGCCGAAATAAGACAAAATTACTAATGGTCAATTATTTTCAGAGCACACACGAAGCAGATGTCCTCAACTTCGATCAGTATTGTTTATCAAAGAAACAAAAACGCGATGCAGATAGGGACGTCTCTAGGAAGACAACTTGCAATTTCTCACAAACGAAAACCGACACGAACATCGTGAATTTCATATCAGGCACATTCTTACCGTACGAAGTAGTGGAGGATCCTCTTTTGAGAAAGATTTGGGATGGTAATTTCCGAATCCTATGTTTTCATCCAATTAGCACATAAATGAAGTTAAAATATGAAAAATTCTCTGGCACACAAAAAAAATGGCTACATGCCTTCACATTACATATTCATCCATACGCGATCCGGGATCTTTTCATCACCAAAGATTAAATATAATTGAGTTGAGACCGACGGTAGTGGCCGTGCGGTTAGAGTGCTAGACTCGAATGCCAATGATCCGGGTTCGATCCCCGGCAAGGGCGGTCAAAATTTATAGCGCTCTAATCTCACAGTTTCTCTGGCGAGCGGTAGTCTCGTTAAAGAGACAACTGTACCTGGGCAGGTTTTTCCCTCAGGTGAGGTTTTCCCCCGTCCCTCGGCGAATGTGGTACAGGGGGCGTGGGGGTGGGAGGGGAACAAATCGTAAAAACCCGAAAGGGTATACGAGTGAGAAAAAAATATATATACATAATTGAAATACGCAACAGCGTATTGCCGGGAGATATAAATTGATAGGGAAAAGTATACAAATGACTAAACGGCCGAGATTTGTGTGAATGGAAGAATAATTCATATAAAAATGATTTATTAGTCTTAAATGTAAAAGTATGGCTGAAAAATGTTAATGTTTGTATTAGGAATCGTCAAACTTACTCCAATCTCCCGATCATCGCATCAAACGGGAATAAAATTGTGGCAAGAATTCTTTAGTTTCTAAAAATCTGATGTTTCGCTCAGTTCGTGGCTACTTGATTGTTTTAGATATGAAAATCCAACAGGGCAGAAAATCCTTTCAGCACATGTCAACAAGGACACTCGTACCCAAAATGGACGAATCCTATGAAGCTAAAATGTCTGAGATAAAAGCACAAATCTCAAATGTTCGATATGCTTGCACCACTGCTGACGTGTGGACAAGCCGTCATCGTCGGTTTATGGGTGTTACTGTTACTTGGGTAAGTACCAATCAAACTACAATCAGAGAAATTAAAAAATATTGTTAAGGAAAATCCTTGGATATTTTCGGGGATCATCCTTATTTTTCTTTCAACCTAACATTCCCAGTGTATAAAAAATCGAATAAACCACTAATGGTGCAGTTCATTCCTACTTTTTNTACGGGTGTTACTGTTACTTGGGTAAGTAACAATCAAACTACAATCAGAGAAATTAAAAAATATTGTTAAGGAAAATCCTTGGACATTTTTGGGGATCATCCTTATTTTTCTTTCAACCTAACATTCCCAGTGTATAAAAAATCGAATAAACCACTAATGGTGCAGTTCATTCCTACTTTTTTTCTCTCGGACTAATTGTCCGTTTTAATCCAGATGAAGAAAAGAAATGGATTGAAGTTTGAACAATGAATATGCTTGAATTGAAATCTTCAAGTATCGAAGTTGTAGACTAATTGAGAAAAAAAGAGGTTAAGAGAGAATCATCACCGGATGTGTGGAGTTTGGGTATACACCAATGAATAGAATTCGCCCGTTCCCCATTTCATTTTCCTTTTTTCTAATTTTTTTTCGAGATTCGAGTAATTTTTCAGATATCTTTGTTGATGGATCTTCATTCTCAATTCATATTTCCTTATTTTCCGTCTTTCTCCACGATAAAGAACTCATTTTTTGTCGCCTCCCTTAGGGATGATGTTCCATTCTTTTTAGACATTTTCTACAACTTATTGCTAATAGTTAAGTTCTTGACGAATCAAAAATCATTGACATCAACGCAAACGTGACGAAAATATTCTTTGAAATTTTTTCTTCATCTCGAGCTTGATTTTTTATTTTTTTATTTAGTTCATGTCATTTTTCTGTACAATATTCTGTCAGATATTCTCACATTTGATGATTACACATTGAGATATAACACGCATGGAATGAAATTGCCAATTGGATTTTTTATATTAGCTTCACGAGACAAATTTCTATTAAAATTTAACCTGAAAATATTGTAATCGTGGCGCGTACTGGCATCACGGGAATGTTGACCAAACTCTAGTAAAAAATGTAATAAGTCTCGTAAAACTTCCAATATTTTACTACAGTTTTGGTAAAAAATCCTTCAATGTCAGTGTGCACCACGATTACAATATTTTCAAGATAAATGTTAATAGAAATTGTTCTCCGTGTTGTTTCAGCTAAATGAAGCAACTTTTGAGAGGGTTTCATACGCGATTGCCTGTAGACGCTTCCCAGGGAGTCATACTCACGACAGGATTGCTAGCATTTTGAATGAGATACATTCACAATTCCAACTGACGGGAGATAAACTCACAGCAACAGTTACTGATAATGCGGCAAACTTTGTTAAGGCCTTCCGAGAATTCGGAGTACAATCGAGTGAGGTCGAAATGTCAGAAGGTTAGAAAATCCTCCCGTAATAATCAGCCTAAACGATAGAAATATTTGAAGGAAAATGGACCCCTCAATAAGTTCGACATCTGCGGAACGAAACCTTGAGAATGAATTAGAAAATAACAGCATTTTGAAACATAAAGAAACTGTATAACATGAAGATTTAGGTATATAACGTGAAGGGTTCATTTCCCTTTTTCCTCTCCAAATAGAGACCATAAGTGTAGTGACAAATCAATTTTGAGGTGTATTTGCCGTAGCATCAGAGTTCTACTGATTGAATAATTACAAGTGAAGGATTTCGGTTACAGGAAATGGAAATCTAGAATGTTCCATGGGTGACATTGAATGATTATCATTTTTCGGTGAAAAACAACTCCATGTTTTTCAAAAATCAGCCTTGTTATCGTTAACCAACACCTTGACTGAGCGTGAACTTGTGCATCTAATAGAATATAACTTATAGACAATAGTTTATCGCAACCAATTCTTTTCATTACATCCAGGTATCCAGATGGAATCGGAACAGTTAAATGATGAGGATGATCTCGTCAGTGTGATGCCTTTCAAGGAAATCGTGTCGGTGTTGCTGCCAGCTCATAGAAGATGCTCAGATCATTTGCTCAATTTGACTGCCACTACTGATACTTTGAAGGGGATTAATTCCAATGAGAACATCAAGTTGTTGAATAATGACGTCATGGGGAAGTGCAATGGCTTGTGGGCACTATCAAGATCCCCGAAAAATTATGAAGTTATTCTCAAAATATTGAATGTAGCTCTCAAGCGTCCGGTGGCGACGAGATGGAATTCGTTGTTCGATAGTCTCAAACAGTTGGTGGAGTTGAAAGATAAATTGGAAATTCTAGCTTCGGAATTGCATATAGCTGATCCTCTCACGATTAATTATTTCAAGTAAGTTGTATAATACGATGAAACAAAAAAATAATAAAACATCACACTCTTCAAATTCCCTTTTACCAATATCATCAAGTCGTCAAGTAAGAGAATATTCGATAGAAAAAATCAACGGTTTCCTAAGAAAATTTCATTGGATTCTTGAAGGAATTCTGTTAAGATTCTGTTACAATTCTATCAAGATTCTATTTGAAACTCATCATAAGATTTTTTTCNATTATTTCAAGTAAGTTGTATAATACGATGAAACAAAAAAATAATAAAACATCACACTCTTCAAATTCCCTTTTACCAATATCATCAAGTCGTCAAGTAAGAGAATATTCGATAGAAAAAATCAACGATTTCCTAAGAAAATTTAATTGGATTCTTGAAGGAATTCTGTTAAGATTCTGTTACAATTCTATCACGATTCTATTTGAAACTCATCAAGATTTTTTTCGCGATGTCTCTAGACCTAGTGGAAGGAAAGCCTTAATACTCAAACTCCATTCCTTTTCATTCCCTAAGTACCGTGAAAACCTATCGATTGCATTATTCTGCAATTCGACGGCATCTTCAATTTTTAAGAAATTGTGAATCAAGAATCTGGGGGAGCCATACCTAAACACACGACATGTAAGGACGAAAAAATCTAGAGACATACGTATTTATACACATTCGCACAAACATACATCTTTCTCTAAATAAATGGAAATACGTGTGGAGACCTTGACATGTCAATGTTTCATGATAAAGTGAGTTTCCATTTCGCGAATAATCAACCGAAATGCTCGGAATTTCTCCAAGCAGAATTTTCACGGAACGAATTGCAATGAAAAATCAGAATCCCTATTTTTTTATATTCAACTGTTTCCGTGAATATTTCTATAAAAATCATGCAGGAAAAATTTATGTTGCTTCAGAAGAAATCGCGCGGAAAAAACCGCATTGTTAATCGATTTTTAAACAAATGTGAAAGATTCTTCGATGATTTTTTGAGTTTCTCTTACTTGATTCTTACATGATTGATCGAATTATACCACTGTGAATTGTGTAATTTAACATCTACTGATCACCAACGTTTCTGGAGGAGTATGTAAAATGCAATGCTCCCATTGCAGAGTGTCTGGATAAGTTACAGGGGGCGAAAAATGTAACTTATGGCCACTTGTTGCCTAGTCTCATATCGACAAGGAATAAATTGCAGAAATTGAATGAAGTCAGTTTCGATTATTGCAAGCCATTAATCAAAATTCTGATCGCGAGTCTGNCCCTTTATAACGCTTATTCAGGAGATTTTGTGAATGAAGCCGTGTTTGCTGTTGGGAAATCGAGCGGTTTTATTCGTTCGATTTCCTTGAATATTATAATAAATTACTTTAATATTTCCAAACACAACATCCCCCCGATGGGGGATGCATTTGTATAGATGCATCTCTCATCGCTGTAGCTGGGCTTCATTTACAAGTTCCTATGATTTTATAGTTGACAAATGAAATGATTTCTGATGTGAGGTTTTTGTGTTGGATAAATTGAGTTCCTTTTTATTCATTCAGTAGGTTACTGGTCGCGTTGAGCTGCTGACTTATCGCAATACGACTCCGGATCGCATTACATTCGGCCGCGAGTGAATCGTATTGTCGCATGTCTGCAGTCCATCGTGGTGAGGCAACCGTGTGGGAGTAATATAATTCTTATTTCATGTGACATGTGGCAGTGGGTGTTGTGCAATTTTTGTGTTAATTTTGGATAGCTTGGGCTATGATTCGGATAGCTACATGTACCGATGGTTTGGGTTGCTGTGGGAATTTGGTGAGCTCTTTCCTTTTTATTATTTTTCTCGTGTAATGGATGCTCTCTCCCTCTTACATGGCTTCTTATGGCTATGATTATTACTATTATTATTTATCTATTTATTTATTTTTATTTATTTATTTATTTATTTTTTGTTTTTGTGTTTTCCCCCAGTAATTATTGTTATTATGGTTGCCCTGTTTTACTTATTTTTTCATCTTATGGTTTTCAGTAGTCGATTACAATGGGTGCTCGGCGAAGTTCAAACATCGACGTCGACTGACTCGATGTTGGATGGGTGACAACCTGTTCGAGAGCGACTGCATGTCGGTGTCGGCTGGAGTNTAACATCTACTGATCACCAACGTTTCTGGAGGAGTATGTAAAATGCAATGCTCCCATTGCAGAGTGTCTGGATAAGTTACAGGGGGCGAAAAATGTAACTTATGGCCACTTGTTGCCTAGTCTCATATCGACAAGGAATAAATTGCAGAAATTGAATGAAGTCAGTTTCGATTATTGCAAGCCATTAATCAAAATNCGTTTGGCTGCACAGTGTGTAGCCTACGCCCAATATGGAGATGAGCCCAATCCCCGCGAATGAGCCAAAGGTGAGCAGGCGGTGGTCGTAGGCCTCCTGTTTCTGTTCCCCTATTTCCTCGAGCTCCTTCTGCGTTTCGTCCAGGCTGGTTTCGATATTCTTATCCCTCATTAGTTTTGGCATGGGGATTAGTNGGCAGGACTGACTTCTTGCTATCAGCCTCCAACACAAGCCTCGGTGGTTGAGTCAATGGACATCAGCTGTGATGGATACGACTTCGATGATGGATCTTCAAATTCTATCATTTTGCAGATTCCTATTGGTATCCATCCAGTGGAAGAAGAATTTAAGAGGTTTTGTGATGACAAAAATAACGAGCTCAGCGTTTTGCACGTGTATCCCATTGTCAAAGCCACTTTTCTTAAATACAACACNAGTGTGTGGGAGTTTGTAGATGGCAGTTGGGTTAAAGAGAGATGATTCCTGTGGTTTTTATTTGCACCGATGCTGCGAATTTTTCTTGGCAATAGAGTCTACCAGTCTCTTCCTCCGTTGTTGTAAATAGCCACTGGTCTGACCTGGCTAGGTTCGTCCACTCTGTTCCAGTTGATGAGGAAATTCTAATATTGCAGGACTTGAGAGTCTGTACTGTTGATGACATGAGCAGCATCACTTCGCAAGCTGGTTTCTTCGAGGTGTTGATTATGGCAAATCTTGGTGGGCAGATGATCTGGTTACCTAGTTCTGAGCAGTCGTTTAGTTGTTCCTTCTCCAGTTGAACATAGTTTTGACGGTCTTCCGTGGTGATGAGGTATGGTGTCTTGGGTTTAATCCAGGCTGTCATCATGCCGTTGGTGGTTTGCTGGGATTTAGCGCAGGGATGGACGTGATAGGTCTGCATCCTTTGTCGGCTCAGCAGTGGCAGCTTGATTATTATTAGAATTTTTCCGCCCGTATGAGCCGCGCTGACTTTGCTTATTTTCGACAGGGCTGGGTAGTCCGTTTTTCCTTTTGGAATCGGGAATTCTAACTCAGCATGCAGGTGGTTGATTTGCTCGGCCGCTGCATTTAGTTGTTCGGGTGTTAAGAACGTCTGGGTTATCCTCCCGTGCTTGGCCGCATCTATGGCTTCCAGTATCTTCTCGGTTGTGTCGAGGAACAATCTTGTTGAGTGGATGAGCTCGTTTCCTATGTATTGGAACTTCAGGATCATCCCGATTCGGTGCGTGGCGCTGGCTTGCCTGTTTGATTCGATCTCTAGGTCGTGTGTCGCGTCTTGGAGAGTCTTCATGTTTTTTCTGGAGATTTCCATGTGTTTTATCATGGTGTCGAGCTCTGACCTGATGAGATGGGTTGCATTGTTGACCAGGTGCGTGATTTTGTTCTGACTAGCGTATAGTCGATCGATCTCCTTATTGATATGCTTGTAGTCATTATAGTCCATGACTCCGAAGATGCTCCGGTAGATTGTCCCTAGGAATCTGAGTGGTGGGGCCCTCCGGACTGTGGAGCTTCCTCCCTCCGTGCTCTGTGGTTGGAGTGTCTCATTCAGATGTTGATTCATGCGCTCGCGGTGTTGGTTCAGTGCGGCGAACTCATTGGTTCTGAGAAGATGTTGGCATTCTTTTTCGTCTAGAATTTTCGTGCATCGGATCCACGCTGTTGTGAATTGTGGCTCCGTCCCATTCGTTAGTTTGTTGTGGAGAGATGCGTAATCGATGGCGACGACCAGCTGCCATTCTTTCTCTACTAGCCTCATTTCGCTGATATCTTCATAGAAGAGCCCTGGATGATTCTTGATGTATTGGATCGTGTATTGCTCCTGATCTTCCGGTTGACCTCTCGCCTTCCATGAGACTAGCAGCATCCAAATTATGCGGGTTAGCGTGTTGGTCCCCATCATTGGCTTCTGGTGTAAGTCTCGCACTGTTCGCATCCGTTTTCACTATCCCCCCCCCTTTTATGTAGTCTGTGGGGATTTTGAACCAGTCAATATGGTGAGCAACATTAATCAGGGGCTAATCTAGCTTTGTTAGGGTGTCTCTTAATTATCTCTCCGTTCTCATCTTCTAGATATAGTGTACCGTTTTCGGAAATGCTAACTATTTCGTATGATATTTTGTGATAGCTGTCAAATTTTCTTTTGTGAGGTTCTTTAATTATGTCCACAAACTGACCTACTTTAAACTCGACTGGTCTCGCGTGTTGATCGAAATATTCTTTGGACCTTAACTTCGCGTTGATCAGATTATCAGCTGCGATTAGTCGAATTTTATCTAGGTTTGTCACTAGTTCCGCTATATATTCGTCATAGGTCTCGAGTTCCTTCTCGTCTGGAAATTCGCTGGGTGTACGCGCTCTCGAGCCAAAGATTAGTTCGTGGGGGGTAAAGCCTGTGGCTGTATGTTTCGTGGTGTTATAGTTAAACATGGCAAAGGGAAGGTATAGATCCCAGTCAGTTGTTTTGTCCATTAGGGTACGTAGGTAGTCTGCGAGTGCTTGGTGGCTGCGCTCGAGTGAGCCGTTCGTCTGTGGCCTGTACCCTGATGTCGTGATTTGCTTTACATTGAAAATATCTGAGACTTGTTTGGAAAGCTTGCTGAGGAAGCTCGTGCCTCGGTCGGATAGGAGGATTTTGGGTGAGCCATGGACAGCATAGAGAGTTGTTGCTAGGGCCCAGGCGATCGTTTTTGTTCTCAAGTCTGGTATGGCCGCGGCTAGGCAATATTTGGTTAGATTGTCCTGAATTGTCAGGATGTGTAGATTGCCTCGCTCCGTGTAAGTCAAAGCTCCCACTGTATCGATAGCGACTCGCTCAAACGGCACCAATGGTGTCGGAGTTAATACCATTGGTTGAATTGTTTTGAGCTTGTTGACTTTCATTTGGCGACATATCTTACACCTTCTGACATGTTCGGTGACATCTTGTGTGATACCCGGCCAGTAAAAACGTTCTTTAATTCTACAGCAAGTCTTGACAATGCCTCGGTGGCCGCCTGTCAGACTGTCGTGGGCCTCCCTGATTATATCTGCTCTTGAATTTTCGTCAGGTATTTGAATTCTCCCCTCGCATACAGTTATCGTGACAGGGTCTTCTTCAAATATCTCTTCAAAAAGCGCATTGAGACCTATGGCATCTAGACCGTCCCCTGTTTTTGACATTCGGAAAGCTCTCTGCTTATAGTGAATTAGTGCCTCGCGTAGGTGTTGTAACCCGAGCATGACGTCCGACACTCGTGCTTTTTGAAAGTGATATTCTTTCACAATTACTGTGAACGTGTAGTATTTACCGGTTGGTGTTACGAACACGTCTCCTATTCTGGTTTGTTTTTGCGAAAATTATCTAGGTCAATTAATTTTGTGGCTAACAAAAGTTTACCGATCGACGTCATAATTTCTAAGTCCGCTGAAAGAAAGTGTACGATATTTCCCCGGTTATACGTGACTCCGTCTCGCGAAAATTCAAAAAGATTACGCTCTTTCGATTCTGAATCAAGGATTCCGGTTAATGATGAAGAGTCAGGGATTTCGATCCCTCCTGCGCTTGATTTTGGACGTTGAGGTATTTGGATTTTAGGTAGTGGGATGATGGAAGGTCGTGTAGGAGGTGGAGGTATTTCAGTTTCGTTTGAGCCGCTTTCAGGTATCTCGGACAGGTTGAAGTGTAGGTTTCTTTGTTGACACGGTAGTCCATCGAGCCTATTCCGTAAGCTGGGGGGTAGCGGTGTTGACTTCGCCGTGGGTTCTGATAAATTCAATGGCGTTGGTGCGAATGAGACTCTTCTCTTCGCTAGGTATGATTTTTCTGGGGTCGCCACTGTACTTATTTGTTGCCCAGGTTCCTTCTGTTGGCCCGCTGGTTCTGTCCAGGTGAATTTGTTGCACTCTTTTTCCATTAATTTCGTGACTTCCTGGATGTATTCTTGATATAGCTCTTCGGCTCTACTTTGACAGGCCTCGTCGGCTTCCTCTTCCTTTATTTCTCCTGGTGTTATTCTGCATTGAGGCTTGCTCTTATCGAATTTGGTGAATGACTCATGTAGTGAGGTCATAAAATCCGGTGAGAGAGCCTGGGATTCCGTCACTTCTCCGGGATGCTCCTGTGGATCTCCCGGTGTTTCTATCGCTGTGGCTGGTCCCTTCAGTGGTGGGTCATCGTCTGGGTCGTCTTCGGAATCTGAGTCTGTTCTGGACTTTCTTTTCAGCTGAATGATTGCCGGATTTTCTGGTAATTCCTGAGGTTCTTCGAATACCTCGTCCTCGATCTCCTCTGTGGTTTCCAACATTTGATCTGCATCTCGGTTAACCTCTACCGCACTCTGTGTTCTTTTTTGTATAGCTATTGGCTCTTTCTCGAACCTGGTTGACGTTGCTCTTGGTTCAGTCACTTTGCTTGGAAGTGGTCGGGTTTGTTGTTCTTCGCCCCCGGCTGGGTTGGATGCTGCCCGTGACCTCGTG
>NW_021680648.1:241081-248660 GCF_001412515.2 Diachasma alloeum
TTTTTTTTTCATATTATCTGCGATTTATGCTGCATATTGCTTCTACCACGCGAATAAATTTCTTTGAGACGTCCGCTAATACAGTTGCATTCACAATCCCAGGATTCATTACTTGGGAATTATTTAGTTTAATACCATTACAATTTATCGGACAACGTTACAATCAATACTACAAACGAAGCGGCAAGCACGCAATTTTTTGTTTGATTGTTATGGCATTTTTTTTTTAATTACACTTTGAATATTTTGGGAATTGAAACGACCACGACAGCAATTAGTCCATATTCAGAATTCGGTCACAGGAATTGAAATAGTTGTACTTTCGTGCATTCGATAATAGAGAATGGAATTTAACATTCAATCTGAGATGAGATAGGATAGAAAAGAATCAAGAAATTTTACATTTATAGAGAATCTGAAGAGGAAGATGATACAATCGATGTATATGTAACAAAAAATTTTTTTTATTCATGTCAATCAATTTATACTAAATATACAACGCAGTCAATCGACATAATATTGTGTTTTATTTATTGAAACGAGAATGATATGTTTTGTTGCCTCAAGTATCCTGGAGAAAACTGAAGTCATGACTAGGAGCCTATAGAATGTTAGAGTTTTTCTAATATAAACTATTATGATTGTTCAATATTCTAAATTATAATTTGTTTCATGAGTAAATAAATATAATTTTTTCCTTATTTTGGCGATTCAACGGATTTTTTTTACGTGACGTACATTAATTTTGATAACTTTGAAATTGAAATGTATTTTAATTTCCAAATTCATTGAGGGAATAGCAGAATTCAATTCCAAGTGGATAGAGAATTTAAAAAAATTGTTCTCTCAATTTGCATGAAACTAGAATTATATTAATCATAATTTTATTGTGGCTTTTTGTCATTGGGAGCCCAATATGAGAGATAGTCTGATCGTTTTATTCTTCAAAATTCCTCCTAGCTCATCATTTTTGTAATATACTCCGATCGCCCGGAATCTCAATGACTGAAAAATACTCTCGTTCTAAGGTGAATGGGTAAAAATTCATCAAGGCATTCTGCCAAGAAGAAATTTTTCAAATTTTGTCGAGTTTTGAACTCAGTAAATCACCAGTGAAAATTGTATCACTATTTTGCGCCAAAGAGATAATGTGCATTGATTAATTCTCAATCNTCGTTCAAGCACTGCTCTGAGCTTTTCTCAATGCGTTTCTGTCACACTCTTCTCTCGTATACAATAAATACTCAGTGCTCCTGGGTTTAATTGGGTTCACTCTGTTCTAATTTTTGAGACGATTACACTTTTTATCGATTTTTGAGTCACTGTCTCATTAGCACTCACGCACCAGCCACAAGAAAGCNTTCCAGAATTTCTGAGTGTACTTATCAGTGAATCACTCACTGATGTATCCATCGTATCAGACTCTGGAGTGATGAAGCGTGCAGTGATGTCTCTGAGAGGTNGATTACCACATGAAGTTCCCAATACAAGCTCCAATCATGTAGTTCTACATTTTTTTTTTTTCATATTATCTGCGATTTATGCTGCATATTGCTTCTACCACGCGAATAAATTTCTTTGAGACGTCCGCTAATACAGTTGCATTCACAATCCCAGGATTTATTACTTGGGAATTATTTAGTTTAATACCGTTACAATTTATCGGACAACGTTACAATCAATACTACAAACGAAACGGCAAGCACGCAATTTTTTGTNTACGAAAATTTAAGTTAGATCCGAGGCAAATACAATTTGGACTGACGACGGAATACACCACGTCCTCGACGATTCATTCCAGAATTTCTGAGTGTACTTATCAGTGAATCACTCACTGATGTATCCATCGTATCAGACTCTGGAGTGATGAAGCGTGCAGTGATGTCTCTGAGAGGTGTTCTCCCATTACCTCTCATTCTGTCAATTCTGACAATAACATGGTCAGACAGTCTGATGAACATCCCTCTCTGTTCAGTTGCTGCTCTTTCCTCTCTACCACCAATTTCTGATCGTGCATCTTCCACGTCGTATTGGAGTCGCAATGCTCTGCTCTGAGCCAAGAGAAGGTCCACGTCAGACAATAATTCTACGACACTTCTACTCGTCTGATCTACTTGCATAGGAGTTCCTCCATCGACAGTAATGTGGTCATTCACGAGACCCTGTTCAGGATTAGAAAAAAAAATTCTATTGAAGATAATCTCCAAATAAATTAAAAATTTCACTGTTCAAGGGGGTGTCGCGCTACTTTCTGCAAGTAGCTAAAATACTTGACTCTCCTAGGGAGATAAAATAAAGGATCCTTAGCCTAGTGTGCAATCAGCTTCGTGGTAAGCACGCGGCTGAGAGTCCCATATTTTACCTCATCCTGTGATTAGAACGCAATTTTCCACAAAAATGTCACTTTGCGCTTGCCGAGACGAAAAAGAATTCATGTGTAGAAAAAATCACAATTACTCACCGGCAGTGGTACTTCAAACTCCATTGTGCTTTGGTTCACTTTGGATTTTGCAATCTTCATTCAAAAAATGAATTTATTAACTGCTCTCAGGACAATTGATTTGTCCTGACGCATATTCGTCGACAGTTGGAATGAGAATAATAGTACAGGTATTACGAGAATGATGCACGTAGTTTGTGTTTACATTACGCGAGCACGTGTTGACGGTCGAGCTTGTTGCTGCTGATGCCAACGACGACGAAAATTTATTATATATACAGTTTAATTCTTCAGACACTTTTTCGATAAGCCACTCTGTATGGAATGAATTTAATGGTCTTATCATGTTAGGTCATTGTCAAGGGTCAGGATTGATGACAAATATGATGTTAAACGTCATTGGAAATGTATCTAGATGAAATATGAAATGGTAGGCATAAATCCATCATTTCATGTGGTTTTTTTTAACATTTTCGATCTCATTTTTTTCTTCCATCTCATTATCTATTAATTTTATCTTTCCAAAACACATGGAAAATCTACACTAGTACTTATAATAGTAATTATTAGGTGTGTGACTTAATTTTCACAGATTTTTCAGTAAATTTATTTAATATAAAAAAATAGAGAACAACGAACTTAATCTTGGAAATATTGTACATCGTCTTCTATGACCTTGCGCCATCTCTCAGGTAACATTCGAATGCCGTCACGAAAGGAACATGCAGGCTTTGAGGCGATAAAGTCATCGACGAATTTACGCACATCGTCCAGCATTTTAAACTGTTCCTCGACTAAGGCGTGCTGCATGGACCGAAACAAGTGATAGTCAGATGGGGCCAAGTCTGGTTAATATGCCGCGTGCGGGAGAACTTCCCATCCCAAGTTTAAGAGGTTCTTCTGAGTCGCGCGACCAAAGTGAAGTCGAGCATTGTCATGCAGCAGTATGACTTGTCTGCTTCCTTGCCTAGTAAATGGCCTTTTCCGATCAAGTTCTTCGCTCATTTTGTTCAGTTATTGGCTGTAGCGTTCCGTAGTCACCGTCTGACCTGTTTCCAGAAGTTCGTAATGAAGCACACCCTTCATGTCCCACCTGATACACAGGAGAATCTCGTTTAAGTGGATGTTCTGTTTCGGCGTCGATGTACTGGATTGTCCAGGATCTACCCACGACTTTTTACGTTTGGGATTGTCGTAAAAAATATACTTTTCATCACCCGTCACAATTCTCAACAAGAAGTCCTTTTTTTGTTGCCGGGCAAGCAGTGAAAGGCACGTGTTCATACGTTGACCTAGGTTGTGTTCGGTCAACACATGTGGGACCCACCTTCCAAATTTTTGGATTTTTTCCATTTGACGCAAACGCTTAGAAATAGCTGTTCGGGTGACTCCTATTTGACTGAGCTGCAAGCTCTTGTTGCGTTTGCGTTGAGTCTTCATCCAGTAGAGTTTGCAATTCCGCATCTGTAAACTTTCGAGGCTATCCACGACGCGCCTGGTCACTCAGATCGAAATAACCACTTCTAAAACGTTTGTACCAATAATTACACGTTTCATAAGATACAACGTCGTTGTTGGAATTCGTATAAAATGCACTGCCGAATGTGCTGTTTGTCAGTTACCATCGTAAACTCTCCTATTCTGAAAGGTTATGTAACTGACATAGACTTGTCGTTCCGTGTTCTGAAACCTTTTGTCCGATCCTTTCAAAACCAGAAAAGACCGCGAATATATTTCTATTTTAGTAGTATAGCAAGGGCGGTTCTGGACCAATTTGACCTTGAGAAATGAGTCATCATGGGGCAGAACGGGTCGGCGGTAGAATGTTCTAGAAGGTTTGGTTGTGAGGGTAGGAGCTGAGGGGCGGGAGAGGGGCTGTTCTAGAAGGTTCAGCGAGGAAGGTGTGGGGTAGAAAGGGTCGGCGGGCGGTGAGGGAGGGGGGGGGGGGAAAAGATCTAGAAAATTCGATGGTGAGCGGATAGGGGCTGACGGGCTGCGGGGTAGGGGTCAAGGGTAAAAACGTTGACACGTTTATTGAAGTTCTAGAATATTTTTGTGGTGAGGGTTAGGGGCTGAGGGGTAGGGGCTGGGGGATAGGGGAGAAGGCTGCGGGAGGGGGTACAGCAAACGTTTGATTGGAATATCATATAAGGTTCTAGAATATTCTATAAACGTATGAAAAACGTTTTTAAAATTTCTTCTTGCCCCGTTCTACTCGCCTCCCCCTCCCCTCACACCACAATAAAATTCATTGATTGTTCATATATCTCGGAAACAAGGAATTTTAGAAGAAAATATTCATAGACTTTTTTTATAGCTGAAAGAAGTCTCAATTAAAACTCTCTTTTGATATTTTCTCATGAAACTACCCGTTATCATTATAAGTGGCTATTCATTGCGTGGAGAATTTGCTGGTTGGAAAGGTTCAAGGGGGAAGGCGGAAATATGACGGAAGTAGGGCATGGCTTCTTAAAGCAGCGCAATTGATACCTACTCCTTGAGTCACCATTCATATAATGAATCCATTGGGACGTCCTCTTTAATGAGTATGCGAGTGCAATAATCGGCTCGTAGTCGATGCACTCACCCCTCTTTTTCATATAGAAAGGAATTGGAAAAATTGTAAGATGTCGTTTCTAAATGACGGGAAAAACTGATTCTTTGAAAGACCTTTCAATGATTTATTATTCATTACATGTATACAAACTATTCCGTTGTTCATTTTTGAATTTTTTTCAGTGCTTTCTACATGTAACGATTTTTTTTCATAGGGAATAAACAATGAGGGAGTTCATTCAATATTTTACACTTATCATCAGAAGGTTTCTCAAGCAATTCAGGGTCATGTCGTCTGCATCTGCGGTAGTCAGCCATCTCATGTCTTTATCTTTGCACAATTCTACGGGTAGTTTTTTCCAAATATCCTCGATGTCTCGATTGGCTCCAAACAGGAGGAGAAACTTCTTCGGAAAAAATGCGATGTCTTCAACTGACATCTTCTTGAGACTATTCATATAACAGAAAATCTTTAGAGCTCGATCGAGACAAGGTGTGCAGTTCTTGAGGAACCAGATTTTCAGATTTTCGACATTCTCACGAGCACAAGTATAATGGAATGTATGCTCATCATTGTGGTGGTGACATGCTAATAAATCCAACGTTGCTAATTTGGGACAGTTAAAATCCTCTAGATTTATTACTATTTTTGTTGAGCCATTGAGGATTTCATCAAGGAATTTATTCTTTTGCAATCCCTTTGCGTATATAGTGCTGGCCTTATCTGCAATCCATTTGATGATTTTAGTCACATTTCCATATGGTGTGTCTCCAGCTTCCCAGGAAATTCCATGGAAATTTTCAGTTAACCATGAATTTATAGTTTTGAACTTTGTTGAGACAGCACCCCAGGCATAAGGGGATGTAGAAAGAATACATTCCAGCCCTTGATATCTATTCTCACTTGTATTAACATTTATGGATGCCAACTCTTTAACTAGGAACTCATTAAGAACACCACGAAACCCTTGAATATCAACTATCACTTCCATCGTCTTAGAGAAATTCGTTGTTTGTGTTGACTTGGTGAAATGTCGAGCAAAACTGAATTCCCCGTATGAGAGAATGCTCTTTTATTGTCGAAGAACGAAGCAATTCTTTCTCCTAGAAAGAACGGAACGCGCCACCGAAAAACATTTCTTGGAAATGCGATACTATGTTTCGAAATGATGCCTACCTCGAAATTTTTCAAATTCCGAAAACAATATCAATCTATTTCAATATTTAAGATGGTATTGTTATGGAATTTCATCAGAAAAATAATCCGAGAACGCTACGATTCTGTTAGAGCATCGAGATCATTCATGAAAGTTTTCTTTCCGTTTTAATCTAGACATATCGTGGTCTTCAGTAATCTTCTGATTAATAAGAATAATATTAATTCTTTCAATATTACCGGTGCTCTCATAAAATTTTCGAAAATGTGGATTCTCTTTCAAAGATGGAGAAAAAACCAAAAATATTCTGGAATGATCGGATTGCATTACGGAACAAACCTTTCTCAGAATTCAATCAGATAAAATGTATATTTCTCGGAATTATTTTTCACTTCCCATCTAAAAAAATCGTGATGTTCAATTCCTTCGGATCAAAGGGAATGTCCTTTTGAAATTGAGGAACAACGCAATATTTTCTTCTAGAAGACACAATTCATAAGCCGCGAAAAACATTTCTTGGGATTCACGGCGGTAATTCGCTCGGATCTAGAATGATCGAAATGGTGTCTTTTCACTTCTCATTTAGAAAAATCGTGAGAGGAAATGTCCTTTCGAAATTGATGAAATATGTAATTTTTTATTAAAAAACAAGTCTCTTCACCGAGAAGCATTTCTTGGAATTCACTGTGGTAATTCGTTTCGATCGAGAACATTCGAAATGTGTGCAGAATTTTCCAAGTTAATGTAATAATATCAATTTTTTTCAACATTCGGGGTGTTTTGATGAAGTTTTAGAAAAATTGGATATTCGTTAGATCGGAAAAAGAATGAAATTATTCGTCTGGAACAATCTAATTACATTACAGAAAAAACTTTTCTCAGAAACGACTGAGATAAAATATATAATTCTCAGAATTATACTTTATTCTCCATCTGGAAAAATCGTGATGTTTAATTCGTTTTCAGATTAATAGAATAATTTACAGTGCTTCCGTTTTATTTTATTAGATTTAAATCTGTATTGAAGTTATTAGAACGTTATTCCTCAGACAAATGAAGCTGAAGGATCATATTTCATATCTATCACTACGTTTGAGAATATTCGAGTGCGCACTCTTTCCATCCTTATTACTCCTCAAAAATAAAACAATGGAACCATATATATATACGTGGAGTGCATTGATGCGTGACATCAATCCTCTCATCAGTGGTTCATTAGTCGCGGTCGTGTGAAGATTAATAAGTGTCAGAGTGTGTTGCGTTTTGATACGCACATTTGATTATTTTATTGTAAAATATATTTAATTGTCTCAGCGGAAGTCTTCCATTCCAATCCTTCCGTACCCTACTCTCCCCCATAACTATTTTCTCTCTCTCTCTCGCTCTCTCTCTCTCTCTCTCTCTCTCTCTCTCTCTCTCTCTCTCT
>NW_021680648.1:248670-264941 GCF_001412515.2 Diachasma alloeum
TTTTTTGTCTTAAATAATCTATTATTTACAATCTCGCAAGGACCTTAATGGATTTTTGGGCCTCGACATTTTCCCCAGTCCTTTGAATTTGAACAAACGTAAATTCCCAAGATTCTTAGAATTTTAATTAAGAATATTTTCCCAACATTCTTCAGAATTCTATGTAGAAAATTATATTACCTTACAACCCTCCTTTGTGCTTTCAGTTTAGTTCCTTTCAAAATGTAAAATCTGGCGCCAGTGAAATTGAAATTTCGAAATACTTTGGAAATAGTCTGAACTGTTTATTACTTTCTTTATTCATTGCTCTCTCTACGATTATTGCCCCTCATAATCTATTGACCCTAAAAATAATTATGATCACCTCAGACGCACTAATCCCTTGCAGCTGTAATATCCCAGCCCGGCAGGCGCCAATCCGCTCAGGCCCCAAATTTCGGCCCTCAATCTACCCTCTTTCCTATTTCTAAGCTCCTGATACTTGCTAGCCCTCAAGAACTAATCGAATCCACCCTCTCCCCTCTTCCCAACAATTGACCAATCATAGAATTGTATCCCTCGTGGCACCATCCTACTTCCCCCTACTGCCCCCTTCCTCAAGAAAATTTCAACTTACGAATTTTTCTGCCAAAAGGTAGCAGTTAGAATCAAGATTTCCAAGTAACAAGATCTAAAATTTAAGCTCTCCGAAACCAAGTGTTTCCGGTATTATAAATCTGTTAAGTGAATAAATTTGTTGAACTTTAACGTAATTTGAGTGTTGTGCGTGGAAGTTATTTGATAATTATTCATTTTCTTTTCCAAATTTTCCCTCGGTTCTTTTGAAACTAGTGACACAAAGAACCTACTCGGCGTTCACGTTTCCCATGATTAACATCAAATCGTCGAACTAATGGAACTTACAACCCCATTAGAATTATTTTCATAATTGTTAATCCGTGGCGAAAAAGAGTGTCATCTGATTAATTTTGTGAGTAAGTAATTTCTTTTTTCATAGAATATCAGTAGATTTATTGCACTATTACTATGAAATGAGCATTAATTTTGAAAAAAAAATAGTGGAGAAAAAAATTTTCAGTGTGTTTTTTTATCCAAAAGTGATGAAGTGAGTGAATTGGTGTTTCCCTTTTAGAGATTTCAGAATTACTTTCAAAGTTTTTGACCTAGTACCATCAATTATTTTTTCGTATGTGAATTTTAATTGAATGGAGTACATTATTTTTGAATTTTTCAATTAATTGCTAATTATAGAAAATGAGGTTTTGAGTTTATTTCAACAATAAAGGTGAAATTAATTTCATTATTTACTTTTTTCATTTCAATACCGTTTCTTATCATTCATCAGTTGAATTTTTTAGTAATTGAAATTAGTTTTATAAATGTCTAACAAAATGTGAAAAGATTGATGTGTCATAATCTATCAATGTATTATTGAATTGATTTTTTGGTTCTCAGAAAATGAATTGTCTATCGATATTTTCAAGTTTTATAGATAGAATTTTCTTTCAATTGTCAATTTATTGATTTGAATAGGTTTACATTTTCTCGTGTTTTTTTATTAGATTAAATTGGAAGGAAAATGGTACACCAACAGTCAGGTTACTCATTGGCAACACCACCCACAAATGTTCTTCCCGTAGTCATCGCCATGGCTCTTCATGACAGATCCCAATTCGATACGAATGTCTATGTCTATCTCGTTGGTGTCTTACTCTTTTAAGGACATTTCCTTCATTCATTTTTGAGAGAGCACCACTTCCTCCATGCGCATCTGGACATCCTTGCAGTGGCTTTCATAATCATTCATAAAAAGCGGTAAGATTTTTTTTATCATTCTTTGCTTATGCATGACGAAACTTTTGAAAAAAACTTTACTAGAAAAACCTAGCGAATTCCATAGAACTTTCTATTAGTTTTCGACTCTTTCTATTAAAATGTTCAATAGACTGAATTCTACCGATTTTTTCTATACATTATTATTGGAAGTGACTCCTGCTCTGTTCCTCACATGACATATATATATATATATCCTATCTGTAACTCTAAGCTAACACTGTACGAGGGACATGACCGTGCGCATGCGCCGGCCCCGTCCCAAGCCGTTGCCGTGGCGACTACGATTCATTCGTGCCAAGCACACTGCCTAGATAGCCTCGACGAGAGACGTGCCTAAATAAAACTACTATATCTATTAACCAGTGTGTCCGATCATTTATTATCACTTATCCCAATAATTATTTTCTATTGCACATTTAAATAGAAACAGTCGAAAACTAAGAAAAAATTCTATAGAATTGTCTATAGAATTCGCTAGGTTTTTCTATTAAATTTTTTCATGCACAAACGTTGAATGAAAATTCAATTTTTGAAAAATTCTTCATGTAAAAAAAATCTCAATATTTTTACGAGTGTGCATCAATCAAAATATTTTATTGAAAGATAGCTAGATAAATAGAAAAACTTTGCGAATTCTATTAGATTTCCATAAAAATCTTTCTATTAAAAATGTTCAATAAAAAAGTTAATAGAATTCGATTTCTATAAACAACTTATTCTATTGAAATATTTTCTATAGAATTTTCTCGACTCAAATTTTCTATGTTTTTTCTTCAATGTTCATTCTCTTTCCATTAAAAAAATTGAATGAACCGAATTTAGAATATTTGAGCCGCAAAAATTCTATAGAAAATATTTCAAAACAATAAGTATATAGAAATTGAATTCCATTTACTATTTTTTATTGAACATTAGCTGATAGAAAGTTCTACAAAAATCTAAAACAGAATTGTCTAGCGAATTCACTAGGTTTTTTACGTGAATTTTTCATGTGTAATATTTTTTGATGTCCACCCTCTTCTTGTGATATTGAAATTTCTAATAACTTATTGTCTTTTTTCTCAGATCCCATGTATCTGAGTACATGATGCATGGATGTTGAATGGAGTATTAGGCTCATCACACGTCATATCTGCTTCATTTTTCAACTTTTTTTTTCATTAATACACACGCACAAATTAAGTTAATTGAAAAATCTAGCGAATTCGCTAGACAATTCTATAGAATTTCTAGTGAACTTTCTATTAATTTCTGACCGATACTTTTAACATACTCAATAAAAAATGGTCTACAGATTGTTCTCGGCTCAAATGTTCTACGTTTTTTTATATTCGTAATGAATAGAAAAGAGGACAAGAATGAAAAAAAACTTGGAAAGTTTCAACCGACGAAATTCTATCGAAAAATCGAATTCTATTGAACATGACAATAGAATCAGTCAAAAACGAATAGAAAGTTCAGTAGAAAATGCTATAGAATTGTTTAGTGAATTTGCTACATTTCTCTATCAACTTTTTATATTCGATAAAATAACAAAATTCATTGTAATAATCATTGCAATTATCATGATAATGGAAATAAAGGAACATTCCCATTTTTAGCGATCATCTGAAAAAATATTTTGTTTTCAATTTCATGATTTTTATTTGCATGAAAGTTGAAATACATCGATGGGATTTGAAAAATCATCGTTCAAGAGTGAGGTAAAAAATGAACCGCTTCTCAATCATTGATAACTCAATATTGATGGATTAAACATTAACAACCATCATATCCTCTTCACGCAACTTCGAGATGGGCCAGAGCTCTCCTATACATATATGCAAAGGTAGAGGATCAGTCATCCAAAAACTTAGGTACCCTCACCAATTTGGCATAGTCCTCGACAAATTGTACACGTTGTAGTAGGAGGAGTTTCCGAGAAAACTTCATCTGCTGCAAACTGATAAGGATGGAAATGCATTGGAAGATGTCCGAACGCAATCTTTTGTTTACAGAGACTTTTTCGGTTTACCTGGGAACGCACGTTGCACTCACAACCCTAAGAACATGATGTTTGACAAACTGGAGCAGAGTTTTCGGACCCTTTGATGTCCTGTCGCACCACAAAGATTAAACGTTATCCAGGACATTTTTCAGCTATTTTTTTTCCTATGAACAAAAAATGTTGCTATTTTGTTAATAATTTTCCATGATTCACATGATTCTTTTTCAACCAATCGCGTACGATTTTACAGAGTGTACAAGCGTAGGCACACTCACATATGTATCTATATAAACAAATTTCACCTTGATTTTCCGCTAGTACTTTAGTGTCTCTATCATGAACAACATGAATCCTAACGCGTGTAAAAGATTATTGAGGTCGTTGGAGGATGCGTATGAAATAGTGAAAACGAATAGGAGACCCAGGGAAATTCAACAATGGCTTAATCACAGCAGCGGACATACGAAAGAAATTAATGCATTATTGAAGAGGAGTGTGAGTCATAATGAGAAAAGACGTTTAACTCACATGTTAGGACGACTGAAAGCGTTCTACGCAAGGTTCAGAAACTTGGAAGTGATAGGAGGAGATTTAAGTGGCAATTTAACCGATCGAGTCCGATGGGAGGACTTGCAAAGTGTTTTTGAGGGTCAAATGAGAACAGGAGTGATTATTAACGTGAAAAATGCAGACATACCCTAATTTTTAGATGATGCTAGACGAATGCTCTGTGTACGTTTGAAAAATGCATTGAAACAAGAAGGAAATTTGAGAGTGAATGTAGTGTTAACGTGTAAAGATGAAATTAATAGAGATGAACATCTCATTGAAGAAAAAAAATATTTCAGTACCAAGAATGAAATAATGCTTCATTCAACTGATATTAAACATTGTTCGAGAAGCGTATTAGAGAAAAACTTCTTGAGTTCCACGAAAAAGACTCAGGCTGGAGATTTGTTGACGTCATCAATTTAGAAGTGAACATAAATAAATATAATCCATTGCGCGGAGGATCTAGCTTCGTTGAACTACCTGAATGGATTAAAAAGAAACATGCTGTCGTGAACGTTCAAAATAAAGACAATGCCTAATGCTTTTTATGGTCCATTATGGCCGCTCGCGGTAACGTTCGAGATAAGCAACGAACAAACTCATATGCCTCTTTCAGCAGTGTCATGAAAAGATTTGGTAATTTCAAATACCCCATGGCATTGAAGGATATTCCTAAGTTCGAGAAAATCAATGAATTGTCGATTAATGTATATGGAATCGACAGTGACGAAGAATCGGAGAAAAAATGGATTGTGCCCCTTTATTTGAGCAAAAATTTTCCAGCCACACTGCAAGAGGAAGAAAGAAAAATTCACCTTCTCATGATTGAAAAAGAAGACATCTTTGATGGTGAACAGGAAAGAATACTGCACTATACATGGATCTCGAATTTGTCTCGTTTAGTTGGTGCGCAAATTTCAAAAGGTAAACGTACAACACTCATATGTGATAGGTGTTTGTGTCACTTGTTCAAAAAAAAGGCCTACACTAATCATAGGGTCTATTGTGTATTAATCAATAAGTGTCGAATGATTGTTCCTCCTCGTGGTGAAAAATATTCAAAATTTCAAAATTTCAAAAATCACCTGACTGTTTCATTTGTTGTATACGCTGATACTGAGTGTTTATTGAAAAAAGTGTCCGATGACAATGATGTAAATACCAAAATATACCAAAATCATGTACCATTCAGTGTTGCATTTTATGTGAAATGTAGCTATGATAACTCAAAATCGGAACCCTCTATTTATTGTGGAAAAGACTGTCTAGAGTGGTTTATTGAGCAGCTACGTATTTTAGCTGTATTTAAGCGTATAAATGTTGATGCTGAATTACAGAGAAATGAGCCCATGAACTTGGCTTTCGAGATGGAGCGGGCCTATAATGCAGCTAAAACATGTCATATTTGTGGCAGGGCATTCACCGAAAAAGCAGGGAAACATCGGGACCATTGCCACTTCACGGGAAAATATCGCGGAGCAGCTCATCCCGGTTGTAACCTTAATTACACAGAATCGTGTGTAATCCCTGTGGTTTTCCACAATTTGTNGGGAGCAGCTCATTCCGGTTGTAACCTTAATTACACAGAATCGTGTGTAATCCCTGTGAGCGTTCCGCCGACTTCCCCAGCTCTCCGCCTCCGCTCTTCTCTCCTCTTCTACCCTCCCCATCACCCTATCCCACCTTGTTCTTCTTCCGCTCTTTCTCCTCCTCATGCATGTCCGCCCAGTCCTTTTTGCTCTTCTCTGTCCCATCCTCACCTCCCCGTCTTCCTTCACCCCTAGTAGTATGGGAACTACTATGGCGCCCCCCACCCACAGTCACTCCGACCCCACCACTGCACCGGTCAGAGTAGCACGACTCCGACGCGGGCGAGTGGTGGGGTGGGAGTGACTGTGCATGCTGTGGGTGCGTCATAGCAGCTATCATACAGGGGAAATAAAAAACACAGAATTTCAGTTATTAATTACATGTATATTTTCCCCAAAATAATGTCCCCATGAATTACATATTTTTCTTATAAATTACTTACATTTTTGATTCCACGACGTACAATTATAACCGCGGCCACTAAATAACTTCCCCTCGGGGACACTATTACGTTTTTTCTTCATAAATTCATTATGATATCACGCACTAGACGATCATTAGATATGAATCGATCGGTGAATAACGAATAGAACTTCTCAGGAGTAGCGAACATAGCCATACAATGCAGAAAAAGTACACAGTATTGTCCACATACACTCGAGTCATGATGCTGGAGCTGCCGGATGCTGCACCTGAAGAGTTTACAGTTCTTTCGGAGCCTTGCAGCGTGCTGGGGCACGATGGGAGGTAGTCCGAAGCTGTCGAAGTACCATCCTCTACCATTTCGATCAACGTACATGGCGATCCAGTGTTCTCCCGGTTGGGTGTGGTCATGTGTGTTCGCTACTATTGCAGTCGGTTTCGTCCACGCNTACACTCGAGTCATGATGCTGGAGCTGCCGGATGCTGCACCTGAAGAGTTTACAGTTCTTTCGGAGCCTTGCAGCGTGCTGAGGCACGATGGGAGCAAGTCCAAAGCTGTCGAAGTACCATCCTCTACCATCTCGATCAACGTACATGGCGATCCAGTGTTCTACTGGTTGGGTGTGGTCATGTGTGTTCGCTACTATTGCAGTCGGTTTCGTCCACGCCGATGGGATTTTGTCCGCTGCATGTATACCGACTGTATGATTCGGTATATACTGTAGGGCTTCTAGAATCGGTACTGTGTTCATTAGCAGGAAATTTCTCTTTAGATAAACTTTTTAATCCTTCCTCGTTCGAAGTCAACCACGCTTTGATTTGAAGGACTCGGCGCATAGCACATATAAAGGTTCTGTGATTCAATGTACTATGTATGAGGCATGAAGGAACAGCTACTGGTGTACAAGCGAATAGTGGCGATCTGATATGGCCCTTCAAATTGATAACATCTCGGGTAAGAAGGGCAGCAGTGAATTTCGTTTGCTCACAACCATAGGTATACACGTATTTTATTCCTTTGGTAACGGCTCGTAATACTGCATAGACATAGTTATAAGATGCTTCTCCTTCATACCAATCTATACCGTGTCGTGTGATTGTAAGTTGATTGTTCATCCTCTGAATATTAGGTGGAATCGCAGAATACTGGTATTCAGGACAAATTACCCAATGTCCTATCATGTCGAAGGATGTGNTGAAGATTGTCTTCCCCTTCACTCACGAGATCCTCACCGCCACTCTGTAGGAGGTCATTAGACTTCAATTTTACAATTTCTCGTTCTTCTTTTGTCAGATAATTTCTGCTCACCAACGACACGTAATTGTGGTTGTCACTTGCAGGTATATGTAAAAAAGTCATAGGTATATGAATTTCCGAGAGTGCGATACTCCATCTACCAGGTAAATTGACGACCTCTGGTAAATACGTGATGAAACTCGTTGTTTTATTGTCAGGGTAATACTGCATACTATTGTTGCTAGGNAGTCACTTTTTTTGGAACGAATGTTCCGTGGATTCCGATGAAACCCTCGTAATGAATAATTGCTGCCGAATCTGAATTACTGCAGGCCATTGCTATGCTCTCCTTTCAACCTTCTACGTTGAATATTCATACACAACTGTACAGTTGAACAGCGATTCAAATCCANCTCCTTTCTTGAACGCTGGTTTTGCTGTACTGATCCGTATCAGGCCACCACAGTTGTATTTAGGCGATCGATCCTGACTAGATTTACGGTTAGTACGGTATCTTTTTGAGAGGTTTTCTGCTGCTATCAGAGAATTTTTACCATCAACTTCGCACGGACNACATAAATTAGAGCGTTGATCGTTGAAACTAAGCTTTCATCAAACCGTACCTCGATGCGCATGTTACCGCTTCGTATCAAATTCCAGTGTGAGTTATCATTAGCTGACAAATNGGTATCTTTTTGAGAGGTTTTCTGCTGCTATCAGAGAATTTTTACCATCAACTTCGCACGGACGGAAACGCGTCCCTGAATGTCTTGTATAGTTGTAGGCATACATAATTTTCTGAAGAACATCCACGTAGCGTTTGGTACGGGAATATGTGAAATATCTCCACAATCTTTCCTTCAGTGTTCTGTTAAATCTTTCAACGATAGCTGCTTTTATATCAGGATTTCGGGTTACACGATATTGAATTCCATACTTACTCAGAAGTTGTTGAAATTCAGAATTAGTATCCGTCTAAATGCCTGGGCTACTATCTTTGCACTCTTATTTGTCAGAGGTTGTACCCATGCATATTTACTGAGAACGTCGATGACTACTAACATGTAGGAGAATCCGGCATTGTATATTGATATGGCGCGAAGATTAACTAAATCAGCCTCCCAAACAGCGTCAACTTCAGAGACGTTATATGAACGTCTATTAAAACGATGACGTACCATCTTATGCATATTGTACGCATCCTGGCTCTCCAGCCAGTTCCTGACATCATTACCTCTGTGAATGTTTTGGAGGTTACGTGCACCAGCAAATGCTGCAGGGTGATCAGGGTCGTAATAAACGTTCTCAAAATGTTTCATTTTCTCAGTTTTATCCATCCTATTTTCAGGGATCCACCGTTTTGAGTATTTCCGATACTATTGTACGACTCGTCACTGTCTTCTTCTTCTTCTATAGGATTTATAATCTTTTGATGTCGACGACTGTTTCCTCGAGGTGTAGACGTCTCTATATTGAGAGTTGACTGTAACAACTCTTCGTTACCAATGAACTCCCGAGGAACATTATACGATTTTAGTACATTCCCAAATAATTTTCTTCCGACTGCAATCTTTTTCTTTCGTGACCGCATGGCCTCGTTAATAAGATCTATTATATTTGAATTCTTGATAAGTTTCCGTTGATGCTAACCACACCTTCTCCATCCCAACATATAACCTCTCTTGGCATGGTCTGTAATTTGCGTAGGAGTGCTGCAGCCTTCTTTCGGTATCTTTTCGGCACACTTTNCTTTCGTGCGTAGTAATGGTATATAAAGTGGTGGTGAAAATACTTTGATTTTCATTCCCCGTATTTATAATTATCAATATCTAATGGTACTGTACGCAATAGCGGGGTGTGTACATCACCGGTTATATAGGTTTCGCATATATCCGAGTATACGTACATACTTTGAGGGAGACCTCGTGATAATGAAGCGGGTGTCTGTCCCTCGTACGTATGTGTTTGGGCGCATAATATTACGCATTTATCTTTATCTGCAAATCCGACAAGTTTCTTCAGTAAAGGTGCTAAGTGTAGAATATGAAACATATCTCCACAGGAAGCACCACAGATCCGCTGTACAGAGACGTAGCCACCACAATTCATAATGAATTTTACATGATCTCTCATAAATGACATTCCGTTCATACTATCCAACAAATCTGNCCCCCCTCTCAGACATGAAAGATATGTATTGCAAAAATGTTTTGACAAAAACTGTTTTCCCGCACCCCGTGGGGCCACTTATTATAGACGTCCATGGGTGTTTCCAACGCGTATCCATGATCGAGACTGATGGTGATGAACCATGGACATCACGTTTTTATACAGAGTAGCGACTATAACGAACAAAAAGAATGACAACACTGTAGATAGGATTCACATATAAAAATTGTTTATTCTTTATCATTACAACCACGTCTCCACAGAAGAATTTTTGTTTATCCAATCACGAAGCTGGTGAGCTTGGGATAGAGCGCAATATACGTGGTGTCTGGTGTTCTGTCCGCTCAATGTCGCATAGTAATCACATACAACGGAAGATTTTTCGATCTTACAAAACGACGGACAATCGTCTTCTTCCTTGGTAAGGTCTATAACTTCTTTTGCTGTATGTTTCCAGATAAAATCTGCTTTGCAAGAACCCCGTACAAATATACGGTCTGCACGATGCACTATACTACGTAAATGATTTTGCATCAGATCTTTGAATTTAACGTTTCCAACGCTCCAGTCAATTCCGTGATGGTGTGTAGTTACCCACTTATACTCCTTCCTGTATTTATGGGGAATTTTCAACGGTTCACATGATTTGAGAAGCCAGTGCCAAGACAAATCACCTTTTAGCGCAACTACTGCAATTTCCTTTGCTATAAAGNATCAGATCTTTGAATATAACGTTTCCAACGCTCTAGTCAATTCCGTGATGGTGTGTAGTTACCCACTGATACTCCTTCCTGTACTTATGGGGAATTTTCAACGGTTCACATGATTTGAGAAGCCAGTGCAAAGACAAATCACCTTTTAGCGCAACTACTGCAATTTCGCTTTTTGCGCTTTTAGCGCAACTACTGCAATCCTTTGCTATAAAGTGGTTATAGTGTCCTTTATAACGCTGTATATCCACGACAATATCCATAATGAGGTGTTGCTCAGGCGTAAACACAACTAAGACTGAGACGAGACGAAAATACGAATATCGTGGGGGTGGGAAATTGAATAAAAAATGCTGATGGCACGATTATATACCTCGACAAAAATCATCACATTTCATTTATTATTATTCNGCTTTTTGCGCTTTTAGCGCAACTACTGCAATCCTTTGCTATAAAGTGGTTATAGTGTCCTTTATAACGCTGTATATCCACGACAATATCCATAATGAGGTGTTGCTCAGGCGTAAACACAACTAAGACTGAGACGAGACGAAAATACGAATATCGTGGGGGTGGGAAATTGAATAAAAAATGCTGATGGCACGATTATATACCTCGACAAAAATCATCACATTTCATTTATTATTATTCGTCATTCGTTTGCTACATACCCATATGGCACGGTCCTATATACATTTCTACATTGCCTTTTAGTTCTACAAACAGAAGTAATTTTTACCTCCTGCTTTGTTACTACCTGATGAAATTCTGTGCGTCAGATAGCATCGTATGACAAAACTATTGGACCCTCCCTTTCGCGTGTCAGCATGTCTCTGACAGCTTGATAATTGATATGTTGATTGTTATTGAAGTTTAATGTGATACCTTTAACTTTACACACATCTTTTGTCTCATTATTACTTATTTGAACTAGGTATGCATAGAATTTGGGGCCCCCTGATACAAAAGACTTGATATAACTACCCTCCCCGTAACCTTCTAGCTCATTTGTCAAATCACCGAGAAATTTACCGCATTCTGGTTCCCACTCACCGTCTTTTGATACAAATATAATCGAATCTGTATCGCAATATAGAACCCTCTCTTGAAGTCTCTCTAAATAACTGTACAGTTTGAGACGAGCCTGTTATGTTGTGTAGGCTGCAATAACAACGTTAGCTGTGGATGTCGGTAGAAGCGGCTCATTTTCATATACAAAATTCACGTACATCATTTTTTCGTTGATGGGAAGCAACCCTGTGATTACCAGTTCAGGGTTATTTATCATTTCTAATAATCTTTGCCTTGTCGCAATTATTTCAGTTTGCGGTAAGTTCTCTCTCTGCCCAAATTTACCCCAAAATGCATTGAGAATCATTTTCGCTAAGGCTCTATACCCTGGATTACACTCTATCTTATGTTTCTCGAGTAAGATGCCTTCCTTCGCAAAATATTCTTGTATATAAGCATCTTTATCTTCATCTGTTGAACNTGGTGAAAAATTTTACCCCCCACCAGCGCTTGTGAGTAAAGGACCCACCACCACACCGATCGGAATAGCGCGGCTCCGACGTGTGTGCGCGGTGAGGATACAGCGTATACTGAACGAGTACCCCAACCCCGAGCGGTTTGAAGGAACCACTGGTCCCTCGGCCGCGATACTAAAATTTGGGGGTCAAAAGTATTGGCCCCCTCCATCACTAATATATTTAGGGACCCACCATCGCACCGATCGGAATAACGCTGCTCTGACGTGTGTAAGCGGAGGGGGTAAAACGTGTACTGCGGGCGCGTATCCCAATCTCGAGTGGTTTTGGGGGACCGTTGACCCTCAGGCCACAATATATAGCAAAAATTCGGGGGACAAAATTTTTCGAACTCAAAGAGCATACCGGTGCTCCGATAAAATCCGCGAAAACCGTAAACATATTAAAAGGATACTTTACCTGTCACTGCACTCTCCTCATAGGACTCCGAAAAATCCAAAAATCGTCATTGTTCACCATATGCATTAAATATAACTGTCACTAAACCACTAGTCTGTGGGTCTATAGGGACTGAAGAGAAACGTCAACACTACCACTCCCTGTCCTCATCGGACTCCCCGAACAGCGACACCTGGGCCAACTCCTCGTCCTCGGCATCCCAATCGTCGCGCTCGTGATGCTCCTCTTCCAACCAGCTAACCAGGCGATCCTGGGTGTAATCGGCTGGCTCGACAAACATCGGGAATGGTCCATCCCTCTGCCACCATCCCAGTTGGGGTGATCCACTGGGACCCCGGTGCCGAGTATCATTCTCCAGATGCTCAGCTGAGAGAATGAGAGGTCGCTCTACCCGGAGAGTCCACCGGCGGTCCGGGAATCGGGGGTCCAGTCCGTCATATCCCTCCCGCAACTCGTACGGGTCCGGGTCTGCCTCGATGGCGATGGGGTCCCTGTTGAATCCCCCGATCAGGGTGGACCAATCATGGTCATCAGGGACGGAACACGATGACGACGTGTCCGAGGAGGATATGGCGGGACGCGATGGTTTTGCAATATACCCGCTGGTGGATGGTGTCGGCTCGTCCTGGGGGTGACGGTGCTAGTGGGGGGACAAAGTTTTTCCCCGTCACACGCATGATTATACACACGGCACAAAAAAATACCCACTCTATCACACACACACACAATAATCCAAATGTTTGACGATAATTGAGATCTTGTCACGGCCGCGCTTCACTGAGGACTGAAAAAAATGATTATATGGTTTGGAGAGACAGCCGTTGAGTTGGTTACTCACCCTGGAACAATGTGCTGACCATGCAGTTTTGCACGTGCACTCTGTGACATCTTCTCCACCGTAACACACACTAGCTCTTGAAGGTCAGACTAGCCGTCTCCACATGTGCTTACCTTGCAAATCTGACATCTGCAGAGACGAGTTGATACCATTCTCTTTCTTATAAGAATATTCTCATCATTTAAAATTACTAGATTTAATTTTAACAACTTTATTTCTCATCAAGTCGATGATTAACAATCGTTTAAAAATGTAATCTAAACGAACAGAATCAAAATGAACACAAATTGATATCATCAAATGGAACCAATCTTATGAACGAAACTTGCAAATTAATTACATACCTCTATTTCTCCAAATCTCGCAGGAAACTCAGCCACGGATACACAACAACTGTTGGCGGAGTACTGTTAATTCTTGGGAAATCCTCAAATATATACTATTCACACTTATTAGCCCCTCCCCCACGGTTCTACCAATCATGTAGTTGTAATTAGGATATCAGCCAATAGTAGTGGTTGCTTCACCTAGAATGATTCCTTAAAATTTTACGGATGTTGGCGTTGAGTCATCAGAAAACATACGTGAGTAGTAAGTTTAACTCTATCATGACTTTTTTTTGTCGTCTCCGAGTTGCTGATCGATGCATCACGTGTTATAAAATTTGCAGTTTTGATGGTTTGTCTTTGTCCTAAGAGAAATTTACAAAACTGACAGCTAATGAATCATAAGAAGGCACAAGCGTGTAACGCTATCCGTGAATCACCGATTGTGATTTTCTACGGTTTTCAATTGCTAATCCATGCACCACGTAATCATGCACACGAGCACTGGAAAAACGTGGCCGATTTGGTGAAATTTGAGCATGTTTTTGGCAGGTTGATTCTTTCGGGCTATCAAAAGTCTCAGTATCCATCGACAACTGGTGAGAATTGTGTACCAAACTGACATAACGTTGTAAAATCTGTTGATATGCGTTCCATTTCTCACGTTCATCAGCGTATGAACCCGATTCTAAGATTTCTTTCATTTCATTATCAAGACGTGACAATATCATTCCCTGTGTTTGTACATTTTTTGGCGTAGTGATACGGTTATCAGACGTCATAAGTGTCTGACCCCTGTCATCAGTAATGGCACCAATCCTGTCTTCTGGAACAAGTATCATCTTCCGCGCATATTCCATTCCTTTTGATTGTTTCACTCTTACTATTACTAACGAGGTTTGAAATCAAAGTACCTAGTATACATAGAGTATAGAATATATATCCCAGGAAAATATATCCCGTCTCTGGTGAAATATATTCTGTGTTATGAAAATTACACTCAGATTTTTATGATGACTACCTTTCGTGAAGGGATCGGTAATGGTATGGTTCGATGACTCACGCATCAAATCGTCAAAAATAATCAACTTGGGTCGTGAATCAGAAATATAATCTTGACTTTGTGGTAGTCCTTCGCAGAACTCAATTAAATTAGCGTTTGGGTATTGCATGTATGTGGGTTGCCATTCAGCATAATACAAAAGAATTCGTGAAAATTTTGTGTCGGACATGAAAGATAGGTATTGCAAAAATGTTTTGACAAAAACTGTTTTCCCGCACCCCGTGGGGCCACTTATTATAGACGTCCATGGGTGTTTCCAACGCGTATCCATGATCGAGACTGATGGTGAAGAACCATGGACATCACGTTTTTATACACAGTAGCGACTAATAAGGAACAAAAAGAATGACAACACTGTAGATAGGATTCACATATAAAAATTCTTTATTCTTTATCATTACAACCACGTCTCCACAGAAGAATTTTGGTTTATCCAATCACGAAGCTGGTGAGCTTGGGATAGAGGGCAATATACGTGTTGTTTGGTGTTCTGTCCGCTCAATGTCGCATGATAATCACATACAACTGAAGATTTTTCCATCTTACGAAACGACGGACAATCGTCTTCTTCCTCGGTAAGGTCTATAACTTTTTTTGCTGTGTGCTGTAAATGATTTTGCATCAGATCTTTGAATTTAACGTTTCCAACGCTCCAGTCAATTCCGTGANTACAACTGAAGATTTTTCCATCTTACGAAACGACGGACAATCGTCTTCTTCCTCGGTAAGGTCTATAACTTCTTTTGCTGTGTGCTGTAAATGATTTTGCATCAGATCGTTGAATTTAACATTTCCAACGCTCCAGTCAATTTCGTGATGGTGTGTAGTTACCCACTTATACTCCTTCCTGTATTTAAAGGGAATTTTCAACGGTTCACATGATTTGAGAAGCCAGGGCCAAGACAAATCACCTTTTAGCGCAACTACTGCAATTTCCATTGCTATAAAGCGGTTATAGTGTCCTTTAAAACCCTGTATATCCACGACAATATCCATAATGAGGTGTTGCTCAGGCGCAAATACAACTAAGACTGAGACGAGACGAAAATACGAATATCGTGGGAGTGGGAAATGGAATAAAAAATGCTGACGCCACGNCAAAACCCTGTATATCCACGACAATTTCCATATGAGATGTTGCTCAGGCGCAAATACAACTAAGACTGAGACGAGACGAAAATACGAATATCGTGGGAGTGGGAAATGGAATAAAAAATGCTGACGCCACGATTATATACCTCGGCAAAAATCATCACATTTCATTTATTATTATTCGTCATTCGTTTGCTTCATACCCATATGGCACGGTCCTATATACATTTCTACATTGCCTTTTAGTGCTACAAACAGAAGTCATTTTTACCTCTTTCTTTGTTACTACCCGATAAAGTTCTGTGCATCTGATAGCATCGTATGACAAGACTATCGGACCCTCCCTTTCGCGTGTCACCATTTCNCCTTTGTTACTACCCGATGAAATTCTGTGCATCTGATAGCATCGTATGACAAGACTATCGGACCCTCCCTTTCGCGTGTCACCATTTCTCTGACAGCTTGATAATTGATATGTTGACTGTTATTGAAGGTTAATGTG
>NW_021680648.1:265103-265275 GCF_001412515.2 Diachasma alloeum
GCTCATTTGTCAAATCACCGAGAAATTTACCGCATTCTGGTACTCACTCACCGTCTTTTCATACAAATATAATGGAATCTGTATCACAATATAGAATCCTCTCCTGTAGTCTCTCTAAGTAACTGTACAGTTTGAGACGAGCCTGTGCTGTTGTGTAGGCCGCAATAACAAC
>NW_021680648.1:266197-268176 GCF_001412515.2 Diachasma alloeum
CATGGTGTCGGGAGAAAAATAACTCAAGTCTGGTAACGGTCCTACGTAATCAATATTTTCAGGCTCACTGAAGAAGTGCGGGAAATACCCTTTGGCTGTATCATTATTAAAACCGAATGATTTGGGTAATGCTGACAACGGCATGTGAAAGTAATTCAAGCTATCCAGAAAAATTATGTTACCAACACGCATTTGCATTATTTTTGTAACGTTTAAAATAACGCCCGGGAGTCGTGTTCTTTTGATGTTGACTCGATAACGTAAAACAAATTGTGCATCGAAGCTACGCGCGTTGTACGCAATACAAATTACTTTGTCAGTGGAACGATACTTGGTAAATGCAATATCCACTAACCCGGCAACTGCCATGTCTTTATTCTGAAACACATACTCGCGCTTCCCGCAGCTACGACAATTTTTATCTAAGTCATTGTCGTGACAACACTGTGTACATACTTTTTGTACTACGCTAAAACTAGTCATGTGCAATTTTGTATTAGCATCACCACGGACAATGACATTCTGTTGCGTCTCAAAATCGTAAAATATGAAAAGCGTTCGTTGCTGCTTATGCGTCTTCAGTGGTGGCATATAGCAATGGTGATTTATTTCACGGTTACACGCGCACGCTCGGTAGAATACTATACCGCACTCATGTTTTTTTGTTTTGTTTCCCTGGTCGAATCACTCTGAAACATAGTTGACACTCATGTCTGAATTTTTACCTTTTAATTTTCCCGATCCCTTCTCTAAATGTCTTTCAAGACATTGTTGATTAAAAAACCATCGGTTACAGATATTGCAAACTATACGCCGCAGGCTTTGACAGATCGTCTCACCCTTGCACCTAGGGCATTTCTCAGGGCATCGGTGCTCAATGTTATCTGTAAATGTTCTGTTGCACACCTCACAGAAACCGTGGCCTGCAATAACTCCTTGTAAGTTGAGAACCGGTTGGAAATGGTTTGTGCGTTCGTAATATAAAATGAATAAAGTATGTTTAACGTCCCCATATCTTTCTTTAACCCTCTGACGACTATCAAAGACAGGCAAACCGCCTTTGCCAAACGTTAAAAATTCATAGACTACGATGGCTGTCTTTTGTTGAAGATAGTAATTTTGAAATGCATGGAGTTCTGTGATTTCGCTGGTGTTTTGGGGGATCGTGGCACCGCTGAGTTGCATTAATTTCACTGCCTCTTTCCGCTGAGTATCACGAGTCTTATTAATGATTGCTTTCCATCGCCTCTGTACATCACCCGTTCGAATTTCTCCACGTTCAGCATGGAGCTGAGCAACAACTAGAGAACGCGGTAAGCAAAGATTATCAATGTTCGAAATAGTTAGGATAGATCGTTTGAAAATGTCTTCGTGCGTGAGTTTTTTTTGCCNACCACAATATTATCTGACGTGGTTAGACCACCTGTACTCTGTGAAATACCTTTGACGATGGTCCACAAATCATTAGCACTACAATTACGTGCATCGCGAAAACGTGACCAGGCAGGACCGTGATTTAATCTATCGAAATTTATTGAAAACCCGACGTGATCGTGAGGTTGACATGTCGCAGTTACATGAGTTGTTAAATCACGAAAGGCCCCTTCTACCCACTCTATCATGTTTGTGTTAGCAGGAGGTTCCAATATCTTAATAACACATTCCTTACCTTTCATCTTAAAATTATGGTATTTTTTACATGATTCAGCGATTATTTCGAAACGGCGTCCTGGGGAATGGATATCCTCGTGAGGGTCTGTGTTAGAAATCAATCACGATTTGATGAGCCGGGTGGTCGGGAGGAAAAGTGAGGTTCGGGTTAACGGGTTGATGATTAGCGGGATGTAATTTGATGAGTTTTCTTTAATAAACAAATAATTATGCACTGAAAATTACACAACACAGAGTTTAATAAATAGATGAGTTCCGAGTGGACTATATACAAATTAACAAAAAGATGATTTGCAATGATAATGTTC
>NW_021680648.1:269433-270964 GCF_001412515.2 Diachasma alloeum
CGTGAGCTCCAGTCTTGGAATGGTCTTCTTCTTGAGAGGTGCCACCTTGGTCTTGGCACAAACCAAGGTGACAGACGTTCCCGATGTCGCTGTGGATGTACGGAGATAGACCGACGCGCCCATTGCCAGATTTGATGCGTCCGCAAATCCATGAAGTTGAATTTCNGTTTGCCGTCTGTTCAGTCTTGCTGTGTTGATCTGCTGAAGTGAAGGCTCTGGAATTGTCGTGAGGGCTTCTCCTATGATGAAGTGTCCTGGTGTCAGGGCTGATGTTTCCTGCGGCTCGTTTGTGAGTGGGCAGAGTGGTCGTGAGTTAAGTATGGCCTCGACTTGCGTCAGAAGAGTCGTAAATTCTTCGTACGTCAAGGTCGAGGTTCCGATGACCCTTCGTAGATGATATTTCATTGATTTCACTGCAGCCTCCCACTTGCCTCCCATATGCGGCGAGTGAGGAGGATTNAGATAGACCGACGCGCCCATTGCCAGATTTGATGCGTCCGCAAATCCATGAAGTTGAATTTCCGATATGCCGGGCGTTAGATGTAGCCACCGTGGTATTGATAGGCTGCTCAAGTGTTGAAGTTGCTCTCTGAATGATGTCCAGCGATCCTTGTAGTCATCTGGAAGTGGATCGTCCCAGTTAAGTTTGNGAGATGTTGATTGGGCCTGCGAAGTCTACTCCTAAGTGGAGAAAGACCCTCGATGGTATCACTTGTCGTGTTGGCAGCTGTCCCATCAGCTGTTGAGCCCTCAATGCTCGATGACGTGCGCAAATTACGCATTTGATGATGTGGGAGCGTACTGGAGCTCGTCCCCCGATGATCCAGTACCTCTGTCTGATGTGTGCCAAAGTTAGTTGAGTTCCTCCATGGAAGCTCCGNTTGGAGCTAATCCTGATGATATTCCGAGTCGCTCTAGAGCTTGTGGTGCATTGCTGCACCATTTTTACAGGGGCATGCCGCCCGCCATGCAAATTTCGATGAGCTGCTTGATAATGTTTTCCAGATGCTCTTCTGCTTCCGCGCCTCCGTATATGTCGTCAACNTTTGATCGTCTTAGACGTCCGCCCAATCGCATGACGTCGTTATCCAGGTAGGGCGTCAATGTTGCCATACGATGATTGGCCGCTAAGGGGTTTCCGTCCCTCAGTGTCTCAACTTCTGCCTCGAAGTAGAGCTGCTGCGTGTATCTGACCCAAAACAGTCTCGCCTCTTCGAGTTCCTCTGGTTCCAATTGTGGAGAATCGGGTAGCGGCTGTCTTCTGAAGCNCGAATCTGGCGGAACATTTTCACAATGTCCGCACCAAATACTAAACGATGACGACGTAACCAGATAAGAACGTCGGAGCTGTCTACTTGTAGCTTCGGTCCTGGATGAACTATGTCATTAAGTGACACTCCTGATGAGCTGCGATGCGATGCGTCGAACACCACTCTCNCCGCCTCTTCGAGTTCCTCTGGCTCCAATTGTGGACAATCGGGTAGCGGCTGTCTTCTGAAGCGTTTTGCTGCGCGGTTTACCCAGGCTGTAA
>NW_021680648.1:271158-280983 GCF_001412515.2 Diachasma alloeum
AGGAGTTCTAATAATTGTTGATTCGCCGTCTGCGTGGATGTTTTGAAGGATGATTTGGCGACGCAGTCGTTACAACAAACTGGTCCCGATACTACCCAGCCAATAATGGTCTGCTGAGCAATAAGTTCGGTTTGCTCAAACCTGATGATTTTCTCTCCGATGATTTTCCCATAGGCGTCAGCTCCAATGATGAGGTCGATGGCCCCAGGTCTCAAGAATTGAGGATCTGCCAATTGTAGTCCTCTTAGTTGAAGTGGGGTTGATGTGTTGCAAGTGAATGGCGGTAATTTCGCCGTCAACTTGCTCAGGATGTGAGTCTCCACGATGATCTGCACAGCAGGGTCATGTCTCGGTTGTAAGGCGAGTTTCACAACCCCACGTGTGTTCCCCGATGATGTTTCTCCGATGCCGATGATGAACAGTGATGATGACTTTCGTTCCAATCGCAATTGATTGACCAAGCTTTCTGAAATCAGTGATACTTCAGAACCCTGGCCAACGAGAATCCTTGCTGGCTTTGAGAATCCTTGATGATTGAGGGCTTTGACCCTAGCTGTTGCCAAGACTACCAGTTGTGATGTTCCCTCAGGAATTCGTTGAGCTTCCAGAACGTTGATGGTGTCCACCTGCTTTAATGATTGTGGATCTGATTGTCGTTGATGAGTGACCTGGTATTTCTCTGATTGTTGATGATCCCCTTGATGAGTGTTGTGATGATTCTCTGATTGTCGAAGATCTCCAACACGCCGTTGTTTTGAATGGCGTTGTTGTCCAACGTGGTATTTCTCTGATTGATGATGATCTCCAGTCTGACTGTGAGGGGTCGATGACCTCTTCATCTCGATGAGTGATTTGACAGATGATTTGATTGGTGATGCTATGTCTTAGCGCGATGATGGACCAGATGATTGTAGACAGGCATCTTTCCAATTACTGTTGGATAAGCTCGCTAGAGCTCTGTGGATCTAAACCATGTAGCACGTGATGATGAGTGACTTAAAGTTGAAGAGCTGATAATGGGTCTGTCGTAATAAGTGTTGATCATGCCGCCCGCCATGCCGACAGCTCCGATTCGTTTTTGATTACTCGAGAAACCTGCTATGACGATGACTGATGATTTTGCCGGAGTTGGAGTCCCCTGAAGATTCGACCGTTGAGATCTCCGGAGAGTTGAAAGAGTCGTAAATTCTCTCAATCGCCGTCGACCTTGTAGATGTCCTTGAAGATGAGTTACCTCGGGAAAGAAACAATGGATGAGGGCGGTATCATTTGCCGAAATTGATAGAAGATAAATGATACTTTACCTCTCCATCCAAATGTTTCCTGCGTTCCCGGGCTGGGAGTAGATGATCCATTGAGTTTTGATAATTCTCCGAAATTTTGTCGGCCCTGCCAACGTCCTTGACGTCTCTGTCAAGCTTGTTCATTCGTTGAGTTGCCCTGCGTTGATAAACTTGATGACTTCCTGATGACGTAGTGATGTGGTTTGAACGAGTAGATTTCCGAATTTTGATGAATGCGTTGAGACTCCGTGGAAGAGATGATGATACCCGCACGTTGAACGCCGATATACGTAATACGAGTGTAGCGAGAGTGGAGATGCCTCCTCGACTCACGCTGATGAGGTTCACTGCCGAAAGTCGGACGGATTGAGAATGAAGGAATCCGATGAGTATCAAAATCCGACAAGTGCCAACGATGATTTTCAATTCGCGCAGCGTACGATGTACACAAACTTCGATGAGGCCACAGCACTAATCCTCTGAGGGATTTATTCCGGATGAATAGCACTGAATTTTTTCTGGTGATTGTCCACGTTGATTGTCTTGTGAACCCCGAATTGCTTCGTGGCACACAGAGCGTCTATTTCACAAACGCGTTGATTTCCCACACGCGACACTGCACTTCACCACACTGTCTCTTGTCCCTGTCCTTGATGATTATCCACTTTCAACACCGCACTTTTACACTCCACTATCCGGCTCGAAGGACCAATATTAGAAATCAATCACGATTTGATGAGCCGGGTGGTCGGGAGGAAACGTGAGGTTCGGGTTAACGGGTTGATGATTAGCCGGAGGTAATTTGATGAGTTTTCTTTAATAAACAAATAATTATGCACTGAAAATTACACAACACAGAGTTTAATAAATAGATGAGTTCCGAGTGGACTGTATACAAATTAACAAAAAGATGATTTGTAATGATAATGTTCGATAATAGATGCGATAATTTTCCGGCACTTTCACTCGATGAAGTTCGATGGCGTACTAAAGATACGACACGCACGATCGGTCACGTGCGTGTTCGTCGATGCCCGAAGGTTGCCGAGCGAGCAAAATTCGACATTTAGCCCGACTGAAGGATGATTTTCAACAGTCTGATTCCTCCTTGTTGTCTCCATTTTGACGTTGGGTCACTGTCGCAGATCTCGTCATAGCTCCTCCTATTTGGCACCCTACAAGAACCACAAGTAGTAAAGTTAATTCGAATAATTGTAATGTATAATATCTCACCTTTGATTAATTTAATCGTGATACTAAGAGACGTCTTCGCGTATGTCGGCCATTTAGACGTTCATCAGATTCGGTGGTATACTGTTCTCTGCCTGTCACTTTTTTTTTTGANTGGATTTGGGGACAACACGGGGATCTTTGAAGCTACGAAGAAGAGGAAGGTGTGTGGTTGAGCTATGCGAAGCTGACTCAATGACAAAAAAGTGGAATTTTTGGTTTAATAACCAAAGAGGAGGAGGCACCTATTGAAGTGGTAGTGGAGGAACTTGAAAGAGCCCTCAACAGCGGTCATGAACACATATTACGTGTGACGGAACACTATTCGATACGAAAGGCAGGTTTAAAGGCTTTGATTCGGGAGTTAAGACGTGATATAAGGGACAATATAAAGTAATTGTTCCCATACCACCCTTGAAATATGCATGTGATTGGCAAAAATTTCTAATACCCGCCTGGCTGTGCGTTCATGCTCCATAGCTACAGTGAAATTGGACAAAGAAGGCTGAATACCGTCGCGCATGATAACGGGCCGTGCGGTAATACCGGAGAAGCGTATGAAATCGAGTATTATGACGGTGACATCATACGTGAAGGGGTAGATGAGATCGAGGATCATCGGTTAGCGATCGGGAATAGTAAGGTTCAAAAGTTTGGAGAGAAATCCGTGAAAGTGATTCATGATTGTACGTTTATTTTGCAGATGAATGTCCTATTGATTTGCGTTGTGTTAAACCGTGCTGGGTTTCTTTACCACGGCTAACCAAACAACAGATTTGACTTAAAACTGCCAAAATTGAGGGGGTGTGCACCAAGGGAAAGGTGTGCGTCATGCGTCAGGGGTCTGGAAGAGGAGCTAGAGAGGGAGCGTACAATCTCACCACCGCCTTTGAAGAGGGCCGGTGACACCTGAGGATGCAGAGAAGAGGAGGCGCGGCAGGCCTCGAAAAATGCCCAAGCTCTCTCCGTGTCACAATAATTACCAATTATAATATATATGATTTTATTTTTAGACTGTAATAATTTGTTCTGTGTATTTAGATATATCAACAATGGGAAATAGCTGTTTACATTTTTACGCGATTGTTAATCATCAACTTGATGAGAAATAAAGTTGTTAAAATTAAATGATGAGAATATACTTATAAGAAAGAGAATGGTATCAACTCGTCTCTGCAGATGTCAGATGTGTAAGGTAAGCACATGTGGAGACGGCTAGTCTGATCTTCGAGAGCTAGTGTGGGTTACGGTGGAGAAGATGTCACAGAGTGCACGTGCAAAACTGCATGGTCAGCACATTGTTCCAGGGTGAGTAACCAACTCAACGGCTGTCTCCCCAAACCATATAATCATTTTTTTCAGTCCTCAGTGAAGCGCGGCCATGACAAGATCTCAATTATCGTCAAACATTTGGATTATTGTGTGTGTGTGTGCGATAGAGTGGGTATTTTTTTTGTGACGTGAGCGCGTAATCATGCGTGTGACGGGGAAAAACTTTGTACCCCCCACTAGCACCNAGCCCCCCCGAATTTTTGCTAAATATTGAGGCCTGAGGGCCAACGGTTCCCCAAAACCACTCGCGATTGGGATACGCGTCCGCAGTACACGTTTTACCCCCTCCGCTTACACACGTCAGAGCCGCGTTATTCCGATCGGTGCGATGGTGGGTCCCTAAATATATTATCGTATCCAAATTTTAGTATCGCGGCCGAGGGACCAGTGGTTCCCCCAAAACCGCTCGGAGTTGGGGTAATTGTCCTCAGTATACACAGTACCCTCACNAACCGTCGCGCCCCGCCACACCCTCCTCGGACACCTCGTCATCATGCTCGGTCACTGATGACCATGATTGGTCCACCCTGATCAGGGGGTTCAACAGGGACCCCATCGCCATCAAGGCAGACCCGGACCCGTACGAGTTGCGGGACGGGTATGAGGGGCTGGACCCCCGATTCCCGGACCGCCGGTGGACTCTCCGGGTAGAGCAACCTCTCATTCTCTCAGCTGAGCATCTGGAGAATGATACTCGGCACAGGGGTCTCAGTGGACCACCCCAGCTGGGATGGTGGCAGAGGGATGGACCATTCCCCATGCTTATCGAGCCACCCGATTACACCCAGGATCGCCTGGTTAGCTGGTTGGAAGAGGAGCGTCGCGAGCGCGACGATTGGGATGCCGAGGACGAGGAGTTGGCCCAGGTGTCGCTGTTCGGGGAGTCCGATGAGGACAGGGACATAGAAGAACTATTGAACAGGGAGTGGTAGTGTTGACGTTTCTCTCCAGTCCCTATGGACCCACAGTGCTAGTGGTTTAGTGACAGTTAGATTTAATGCATAAGGTTATCAATGACGATTTTCGGATTTTTCGGAGCCCTGTGAGGAGAGTTCAGTGACAGGTAAAGTATTCTTTTAATATGTTTACGGTTTTCGCGGATTTTATCGTAGCACCGGTATGCTCTTTCAGTTCGAAAAATTTTGAGCCCCCCCGAATTTTTGCTAAATATTGAGGCCTGAGGGCCAACGGTTCCCCAAAACCACTCGCGATTGGGATACGCGTCCGCAGTACACGTTTTACCCCCTCCGCTTACACACGTCAGAGCCGCGTTATTCCGATCGGTGCGATGGTGGGTCCCTAAATATATTATCGTATCCAAATTTTAGTATCGCGGCCGAGGGACCAGTGGTTCCCCCAAAACCGCTCGGAGTTGGGGTAATTGTCCTCAGTATACACAGTACCCTCACCGCGCACACACGTCGGAGCCGCGCTATTCCAATCGGTGTGGTGGTGGGGTCCTATGCTTACAAGCGGTGGTGGGGGGTAAAATTTTTGACCCCCAAATTTTAATTTGGTGCCCGAGGGACCAGCGGTTCTCCCGAAACCGCTCGGGGTTGGGATACGCGCCCGGGTGACGCACCCGCAACCACGCTGTACCCCACCGCTCACACACGTCGGAGCCGTGCTACTCTGACAGGTGTGGTGGTGGGGCCATATCGACTTTAGGTGGGGGGCGCCATAGTAGTTCCCATACTACTCCTGTGGTTTTTCAAGATTTGTCAGATTATGACTCGCACTTTTTCATTAAGTCCCTTGCGAGACAACTCGAGGGCTCTATGACAATACTCCCAATTAACAAAGAGAAATACATTTCTTTTTCGAAATCAGTCGAATCAACAAGAGTCCACTTGAGATTCATTGACTCATTCCGTTTTATGGCAAGCAGTATCGATAAACTTTCTTCATATTTAGAAGATGAAAAAAAAATAATCACAGCCAATCATTACCCTCAAAAACGACAATTCGAACTGGTTCTACGCAAAGGAGTCTGCCCATACGAATACTTGGATACATGGGAGAAATTAAGTGTATAACAATTACCACGGAACGAAGAGTTTCATTCTCGACTAAATGATGAGCACATATCCGATAAAGATTACAACCATGCATGTGATGTGGGGAGAAATTTCAGCATCAGAACACGCGGTGAATATGCGGATTTATATCTGAAAACCGACGTATTGTTGCTAGCAGATATTTTCGAAAATTGGCGAGAGAGTGGTTTCACCGCATACAACTCAGATCCTCTTCATTATTATACAGCACCAGGACTGTCTTTTGATGCAATGTTAAAAATCACTGGAGTTAAATTGGAATTATTTCAAGACCCTGAGATGTTCCTTTTCATTGAGAAAGGCATTAGAGGAGGACTCTCGCAGTGTTCTAACCGATATGGAAAGGCTAACAACCCCTATATGGATGCTAATGAGTATAATCCAGAGGAAGAGAAATTGTATTTGATGTATCTAGATGTGAATAACTTATATGGAGCAGCAATGAGTCATCATTTACCGAGTGGGAATTTCTGTTGGATGGAAAATTGGTCATCCTTCAACATCCTGAACATTCCAGATGACTCAGAGACTGGATACATTTTGAAAGTTGATCTGGAATACCCGCAGGAATTCCATCAAGAGCATAAAGATTTACCATTGTGCCCGGAACACATAATCCCTCCAAACGGTCAGGCCAAGTTACCAAAATTATTGACCACGTTGAACTCCAAAAAAAATTATGTCATTCATTATACAAATCTCAAACAATATTGTAGTTTGGGCTTAAAAATCACTAAAATTCATAGAATCTTGAAGTTTTCCGAAAACTCCTGGTTAAAAAAATATATTGATTTAAATAGTAATTATCGAAAAAATTCTCAGAATGCCTTTGAAAAAAATTTTATAAATTGATGAATAACGCGGTTTTCGGAAAAACAATGGAAAATGTCAGGAAACATCGTGATATGAAACTCGTATCAAGATGGGATGGACAACTTTCATAGTAGTATTATTTTCGATAAGGATTTGGTAATAATCCAAATGAGCCGAACAAAAATTAAATTTAATATTCCAATATACGTAGGTTTTAGTATTCTAGATATTTCTAAAACATATATTTATGATTTTCATTATAATTATGTGAAAAAAACTTTCAAGGATAGGGCAAAACTATTGTACACAGAAACGTATAGTCTTATTTATCATTTCAGAGTAGAGGATATTTATAAAATTATGAAAAATGATATTGATAAATTCGACACTTCTCATTATCCAATAAATAATATATATAATATACCTCTAAAGAATAAGAAGAAATTAGGTGTAATGAAAGACGAAAATCATGGCAAGATTATGACTGAGTTCGTGGGGCTCCGAGCAAAAATATATAGTTTTAAAGTGTCTGGTGAAGATCGAGAAAAATCGCTGGCCAAAAGAGTGAAAAAATCAGCATTGAAACGTATTACGTTTGAAGACTATAACGCCTGTTTGAACGAACATAAAAATGTGCGGATGTCACAGAATTTGATTAAATCGATCAAACACGATGTGTTCACGATCAATCAAACTAAACTAGCGCTGAGTTGGCATGATGATGAGCGCATTCTCCTGCCAAATACGACAGATACTTTGCCTTACGGTTTTAAGAATAATAATATTGTAAATAATTTGTAAAAGGATCATGATGGGAGAAAGCAAAAAACAGTTTGTTAGGAAAAAAAAAATTTATTTTATTCAATAAAATGCCTCATACATGTGTCTCTTTAATCCACCCAACAACTATACTACCAGTTTCATCTTCTTTTGTTACTCGGAACAACAACAATAATGCTATAAGCCAAAGAAAAAACATTCCCACTGCTGCTGCAAAAAATAATATTGTGGCGGATGATTGCTCATCTTTTTTGCACTGATATAAAAACTAATTTAGTTGCACATACTATTGTGGGAGATATTCAACGTATTTTTACACCATCTGAGTAACATTGAGATTTCTAGCAGTGATATATTCCGCTGATATTTCTACAAATTGTTGATAGCCAATCATCGTTGCATGAAATGTATAAGCCTCACATCCTGTCTTAACTTGAAGAATTCCTGTGCCTGAGATATTCATTGCATCTCTCCATTCGCCTCCACATGAAAAATTCACCTCCTCTCTCTCGGGCAGTGAGTATAGCCAGCCCTTTTCTATTTGCTTCCAATATGACGCAAAGGTGGAACTCAGTTTGATACTACAATTAGCAAGTGGTGACAGTTGTCTGCTGGTCATAAACATTGGAGCCTCACAAATCGATTGATAAGTGGCATCGTAGAATGGATACTTTAGTTTACAAATATACTGATGATTATCTACAGACAGGCATCCGGCAATGTCCTCGGAGCGTGCTAGGGTATAATCTATTCAACTGATAATGATATTGACTAAGCAGCAGGTAGTCGCCCCTAGGTTGAATGTACGCTGACCCTTGGCGAACACTTGAGCCGTAGGATATGGATACATTTTGTACAGGTAGTAAACCGCTGACTTTAAAAGAGGAATATCCAAAACCACTATTAATTTTTCCTCCTCAAAACCAACATTTGTCTTGGAAATTTTCATTAATTTCTCGCAGTTCAATTGTTCACTCGACAGAGGAAAAACCAATGATCGGTCCTGATATGTTGTAATAAAATGATTGACAGCATTCTCAAGTATCTTGTATGTAAATAATTCTGGGTGAATCACACCCGCCTTCGCTAAATATACAGCGTTGATCATTGTCTGCAAAGTATATTGATAATTATCCAACTCCATTATCAAATGATCAGACCAATCCCTCATTCGATTCATCATAGTATGATACGGTTGTCCATAAAAAGTTCCGTTCTTGGCCAAGTCCTCAATTAACTTGATAGCATCATGAAGAGCTGTGAGACTTGCTGCTGTTCGATTTTTCATTTCATCGAGTTCATCATGCAGATGATGCAATCCTGTTTGAATTATATGTGGTCGAGAATTATCAACTNACAGATGATGCAATCCTGTTTGAATTATACGTGGTCGAGAATTATCAACTGTTTTATTCATTATCCGACCATAATCGTGTTGAGTTTCATTCAAGGAATGGAAAAATGTCTCTGAAATTATCCCCAGAAATCCTGAGGGTACATATTTCTTATCACTCATTGATTCATTCATGAAAAAGAGGAATTGATTGATATATTTTTCCACATTCTACTCTTTCATCAACAGATTTTCCGCTTGGAGAACGGTCACACATTTTTCATCCTCAGCATAGTATTTACATGTTTGATTCATGTTTTCCAGCATTTCTCGTGTCACAAACGGTCTTTGAGAAATGAATTTTTTCAAGTCAATATAAGTTGCAAGATGCCACTCTGCAGTGGTGAAACGCACTCTGCCTGCCACTTCATAATGCAACCCGCTTTGACTATGAATTTCTGTGTTCAGGAAATCCACAGCCTGACAGAGTGTCACCGCGAGGACTTGTAACACAATAACCTTCACGATCATGTTGTCTAGCTTAACAAACACACTAAACTGATGATTTTAAAGAAGAGTGGAGGCTGATATAGCTCTCGCTACCCCCCATCCCCCATTTTTTTTATTGTTCAATATTTATCCAACTGTTATGACTGCTATCCAATCCCAGCCATTTAACATAATGTCTGTTTCCATTTTTTTTCAAGACTTTTTCTACGAGATATACATCTGGATGTTTCGTCTTCAGTAATTCTTCCTCATAGAAACTGCCGCTAATTAATTCATTTTTATAATCCTTTAGCTTATGTGATCGGATAGGTGTTATTAATTTCTCGAATAGTGTGTGACGAGGCAACCTCTTTATTTGTTATGATTTTTATACTTTTTTATCTCCCCCAACTACACTGCCCCCTAACATTATATATTTGGCCATCGCTGGCTACCTTATCTTTCCCCCCACGGCTACTGTAGTTCCCTCCCCACCTCACCCTTCCGT
>NW_021680648.1:280996-281423 GCF_001412515.2 Diachasma alloeum
CCCCCCCGACCAGCAACGATGAGACCCCAGGATGGAGATCAGTTCCGGCCCTAAACAAAAAGTGGAACACCGGCACCCCAGGAAGAAACCCCGAAGAACGCCCCCTTCCCCTCAGGCACCCGGAAAGCGGATGATGATTCCGCTCCTGGCCCACCTCGATCTGCTCCCCTGCGAAGAAGACGTTGACGGGAAGGAAAGCCAGTCGTCTCACGACTGCCCTAGTTGACGCGTCGTATTAGTTGTGCCCAAAGAGCCACCAGAGTATTGAGTGCGTGAAGAGAATTGTTGAAGGATTTCGGACCTTATCCCACGTCGGAAAGATAACCCAGGAGACCCTGAGGTGGAGAGGAGGCTCAGTATTCCCTGGAGAGGACCCCGAGAAGGCCCAGGTGTGAATTACCCCGGACAGTTCCCCAGCATCGAGAGG
>NW_021680648.1:281487-283740 GCF_001412515.2 Diachasma alloeum
ACGCGTCGTATTAGTTGTGCCCAAAGAGCCACCAGAGTATTGAGTGCGTGAAGAGAATTGTTGAAGGATTTCGGACCTTATCCCACGTCGGAAAGATAACCCAGGAGACCCTGAGGTGGAGAGGAGGCTCAGTATTCCCTGGAGAGGACCCCGAGAAGGCCCCGGTGTGAATTACCCCGGACAGTTCCCCAGCATCGAGAGGGCCTCTAAGAACGAGCTATTTTCCCCTTTCCCCCGTTACCTTTCCTGTAACCGTATCTCCTCGGTCCATCCCCCCAGCGGTGAGCCCACACTTGAGTTTCTTTCTCCCCCCCCCCCCCCCCCNCCCCCCCCCCCCCAGTGAGATAATTATTATAAGAGTCGAGACACCCCTAGACACGACTAAACTCTTCCCTTCTTTATTAATTAGAGCCTTCCCGATATTGCGCGTGTTCGAGTCGCTTGGCCTTACCCTCCCCCTAGATAAGAGTCAAAAGGCCTCACCATCTATCTGTAAATTTAATTGGAAATATATCATTTTTATTGAATTTACCCCCTCTTACTTGTTACGCTTATTTGACACCCCTAAAACCCTTTTCATGATTTTCACTCGCCAGATAACGCGGTCACAAGTGAATATTTCCTTAGTCCAATTGGGGGTATATCCTTTCTCAAAAACATGTTTTGCATTGCTTATACGAACTTTATCACCCACGCGAAATTCCAGTCTTTTACTGTTCACACGAAAGTCGGCGTAAATAAGGCGTAATTTTTTTGCGTTTCCTGTTGTTACATCAGCAGGCCTCATACCAATAGTTCGATTTTTTCTATGGTTATATTCACGTATAAGCTCTGGTAACATATCAATCCACTTGTAATTTCCACGCAAACTGAACTGTAGCCACATTTTACTCTTCAACGTTCGATTGAATCGTTCACATATGGACGCCTTCAAATTACTGAATGTGGAATATAAATTGATATCATATTCTTTCATTAATGCTTGAAATTCAGAATTGTAGAATTCTTTCTCACCATCAACATACAAATGTTTCGGCACACACCCCCATTGGAGAATGGAACTCCATAGCTCTCGTCAGATCCTGAGCATTTTTTCTTTTGATCGCCTCAGCCCACGCATACTTGGAAAAATTGTCAATTACAGTCAGTAAAAATCTATTTCCATTATTACTCTTTGCGTAAGCCGTCATATCCACCAAATCTGCCTGCCATGTTTCATCCAGATCACGAATGTTGACTCGTCACCGAGGATAATTTCTTCGTGCTGGACGATGTAATTCTGTCACAACGGCCAATTTATTCTCCGACATTTTTGGGATCACTCGGTATTCTTTCCACTAGTCTCATTAATCCACCAATTCTTTTATTAATATCCGCACACTTGCGTTTTATATCAATTTGCAATTCGTTAATTTTTATATTTAGAGTCTCTAGAGTTACAGCATCGTGCGGGTCCACTGGTGTAGCAACATTACTCAGCCTTTCATCCTGAAGATTATAATTACCATCTGCAGTTAGTTTATAACCAACACCAGGTGGGCCTCGATTGTGGCAGCCACTATCAGACGTTAAGTGACGACCAAACACGTCAACACTCATTTCGCAAATTACAACAGATGGCAATGTGCATACTCTAATATATAATTCCCGCCTCGCGATGTTCTTCAATAATTGATATAATTTCGTTATCATGACTAGGATTTCCAGCTCTTTGTGATGCCACTAGTAACCGAAGACGGTCCACAAGTTCATTTGGATCAGCCGAATAAATGTAGTCCACTCTGCTGGGTCGCTGAGCTCTCATGAAGGTAGGTAAAAGCCCCATGCCAGAGTACTTTGATCCAGCAAAATGTGAAATATATTTATCATATTTCTCACCATTCAGCTCTCGGATGCCTCCGCGAGATTTATAATTTTTTTGATGCCCATTAGTTGCAAGTATGATATTCTTATATGCATCAATATCACTCTCACTAATTAGAGTGTTATCAGGATTTTTCATGAAAAGAAGCTCCAATAATNGATATTCTTATATGCATCAATATCACTCTCACTAATTAGAGTGTTATCAGGATTTTTCATGAAAATAAGCTCCAATAATTCCTCACTACAAGCGTATTTCATGGTTTTTACTTTAATAAATTCATCCTCAAAAAATATGGGAGAGTCTCCAATCATAAAATTATGTGTAAGTTTGCGAACACCATAAGCCTTGTCCCATTTTGTTGTGTTGATTTGTGCCAAATATTTCCC
>NW_021680648.1:283846-333579 GCF_001412515.2 Diachasma alloeum
GAGTCTCCAATCATAAAATTATGTGTAAGTTTGCGAACACCATAAGCCTTGTCCCATTTTGTTGTGTTGATTTGTGCCGAATATTTCCCTGCAAGAGTGTTGGCATCTTCTTCTGTGTCTATCTCTTCCGTGCTGGTCTTTGGACTTTTATTCAGAATGCGTGAGCTGCCAATGGCTGGAAGTATAGTAGCATCATGTGAATTTCCTAAGGATGGAATGATAGTCTCATTCAAAGTGTAATCAAATGAAGAATCGTCAGCTGTAGTCCCATAACTGTCTTCAGAGGCATCTCTACTCGACAACATCTGCTTTGGTGTCTTTGGGGTACTCCTATATCTGAGTTTTCGTTGATTCTCGTAATCAATGGATTGCTTTCTATCATCAGGCATTTCAAGTTTTTGTCTACTGTCATCGAATGATTTCACATTTCGAGTGGCTAATTCCTGAAGCGGTCTCACAATGGGTTTGAGAACTTCATTCATTGCTTCATCAACATTCTCTCTGCCTAATTTCAACAGGTTATGTTCTCGTTGAATAGCTTTTCGTGCATTGGAAATTTCACGTAAAAGCTCTTGTTGTTTGGACAATTCACCCTTGTGGGGAGGCATGTTGACTCGCTGGAATCTATCTCACAACTGTTTATTTCTTCCTCCCACAACTGTTATTTATTCGAATGAAACAATCGAAATTTTGCCTATATCGACCCCCATCAACGTCACTATCTTTATCGATAACTAGAAAAGTATAATTGTCTTTCCAACAGGCTGAGCACAATTCTTTGAATTTCTCGAATGACATATCTGTGTTCATATGATGGTTATAAATATGTCTCAAATTCATTTCGTCCTGTTTAAATAATACGAGAAAATTGACATTGTCACGCATCGAATGTTTTGGGAATAAAAACTGTCAACATTTTTATGTCCTTCCATACAAAAATATGCCTTGATATTATTTTGTTTCTCATAGATGGAGAATGGATAGTATTTCATGGCATCAAGAGGTTCCAGTAAACTTTGTAAAAATTGATATTTGGGTTAATTGAGGGACTTTGAACACACATAAATATTCGAAAACCTGAGACCATTAGGATGAATTATGAGACTCAGTAGGGCACTAGTTTTCCCACAATTTGATGGACCACAGAAAACCGCGCGAATCGTATTTGGCAGCAATTGGCCGTGACGTTTCGGTTTATTGGTATCTTTCGCAGTTACTGAATCGAAATTAATGACGGGTAAACCGCTGAGATGTGTACTGAACTCCATCATTATGACAACTGCGGCAAAAACCTATAAATTGATTATTTTATTGCAAAAATTAGTCAGTTCCGCTTCAGACATGATTGTGCATAGATCGCGCCTAGCAAAAAGGGGAAAGGATTGTTGAACAACGTCATCAACAATCTTCCCGTTGAATTGCATTTGCCAGGCTACCAGTACTGTGGACCAGGCACGAAATTAGCGAAAAGATTAGCTCGAGGAGATCCTGCGATTAATCCACTCGATCCTGCTTGTAAGGTGCATGACATTGCCTACTCAAAAAATCGTCAGAATATTTCAGCACGACACGAAGCTGATAAAGTACTTGCAGAGCAAGCTTGGCAACGTGTTTCAGCCTCAGATGTCAGTGTGGGGGAAAAGGCAGCCGCATTATTGGTAACGAACGCTATGAAAGCTGAAACAAAATTAGGCATGAGTGTAAAAAAATCAGGCACGGGTGTAAGAAAATTAGGCTTGGGTGTGAAGAAATCAGGCACAGGCGTGAAAAAATCTGGCATTGCCATAAAGACTAGAAAAAAATCAGGTATGGGAGTGAAAAAACGTGTGGCTAAGAAGAAGAGGGAAACCTAAAAAGCGAGTCACAATTGGGGCAATCATCAGAGCTGCCAAGAAGTCAATCAAATTGAATAATGGGTCACATGATGCTATTAGAACGGCACTCAACGGTGCAAGAGTAGCCATCAAACAGGTTGGAGGGAGAAATAGAGTTACTATTCCACGAGTTATTCCTGTTCCATCGAAAATTGGGGGAATTTTACCATTTCTCGTGCCATTATTTGCCGGATTGAGTGCCACGGGGGCATTAGCTGGAGGAGCTGCTGGAATTACTAAAGCGGTGAATAGTGCCAAAGCGGTCAAACAACAACTGGCCGAAAATAAGAGACATAATGAAACAATGGAGGCTATCGCACTCGGCAGAGGTTTACATCTTAAACCTTATAAAAAGGGAATGGGCTTGTATTTGAAGCCAAAAAACTATTGAAGATGCTACCACGCAGTCAGAACTGACAGGGATATTGGAAAGTATGCAAAACTCATGGAAATTCCCCATTTCCGTAGTGTTTTCATGCACAATGATCTACCGAAAAATGGTCCATTGAAAAATGAGTCAGCTATTATTAATTTGGATGACAAGAAGGGTCCCGGAACTCATTGGGTTGCCTCCAAGAAAGTGGGGAATGATGTTACCTATTTCGATAGCTTCGGGAACCTGCAACATCCTAAAGAACTCTTCAATTACTTTCAATTACTTCATCAGCCATATACCTCGACGGCACTGGATAATAGCGATGAAATTTGCATCACTGTACAAAATCAAGATCTCTGTATTTTACCAAGTAAAAGTTACTTGCACATCACGGGTAAATAGCTCAAATCGGACAATGCCATCTCTACAACTACAAGTTTTATGAATAACGCCATTTATCATCTATTTCAAGAGATCCGCTATGAAATTAATGCTATTGAAATTGATAAAGTGAAGAACGTGGGGATTACTACTTTCATGAAAAATCTCGTGTCATTAACACCAAATCAAAGTATCTCAATGGAAAATGCCGGATGGTTGGGTGTGCAAGAAAAATTGAGTTTAACTGATGGCAATGGTTGCTTTGACATCTCCATCCCATTGAGCATGTTGCTGGGATTTGCTGAAGATTATCGGAAAATCATAGTCAATGTGAAACATGAGTTGGTTTTAGTCAGAGCTCGCCATGATAACAATGCTTTGATTCAAATCGCCAAAGAAGATGTGAAGATCAATTTTAGTAGAATTGAGTGGATGGTTCCATTTATAACATTATCGGATACTAAGACGATTGAGTTGCTTAATTTCATCCAGAAAGATCCTGCAATATCGATGAGCTTCAGATCATGGGAATTATATGAGTATCCAATGCTTCCAGCGACAACAAAACACGTGTGGACGGTGAAAACCGCAACTCAGCTTGAGAAACCAGGTTATGTCATTCTAGGCTTCTAAATAGATCGAAAAAATAGAAATAAGAAAAATGCTAGCAATTTTGATCGTTGTAGTATTATCGATGTGAAATTATTCCTAAATTCCCAACGTTATCCATATGGAAATTTGGATGTAGACATGACTAAAAATCAGTATTCGATACTATATGACATGTATTCAAACTTTCAATCATCATATTATGATCAACAAGCGAATAATCCATTATTGACAAAAGCACAATTTGCAGCGATTACACCCCTGGTAGTCATCGATTGCTCTAAACAAAATGAATCCTTGAAATTTGGACCTGTGGATGTCCGCCTGGAGTTTGAAACAAAAATGAGTTTTTCGCCGGAAACTGCTGCTTATTTTCTCATTCTGCACGATCGAGTAGTACATTACAACCCGATAAGCGGAGGAGTAATAAAAGTAATCTAAAGAGGAGGGGCGAGAGGGGTATAAATTCTCATGATGATAGAAATGTTTCATCAGTTGCGATGGAGGTGCTCGTGGACGTACAAGGTTTCCAAACGCTCTCCAGCGAGTTCATCGTGAAAGAATTCAGATACACAGTTTCGGATTCTGGTGTAGGATACCCTAACGTTTGGTTTTTCAAGCCCACATGGAGATTCTCTAGTTTATCAGCGAAGTATAGAAGGGTAGTGTTGTGGCTTGAGCGTCATCACCATGGATTACCCTGGAACTATGGGAATAGATCATACGAGCAAGTTGGACAATTAGTGCAAAAGTGGGAAAATATTGATAGGATTTATGTGAAAGGTGAAGAGAAAAAAGAGTGGTTGAAAAAAATTTCTGGTCCTGTATTAGCACCGCTAGTAGTTAATATTGAAGAAATTTTCGATGATTGCCCATCACTAGCCAAATTCAAAGATTTACCATCTCGTACTTATCCATTTCATAGTTATAGAGACCACAACAAGGCTTGTGCCTTAAAAAATGTGGAGCTACTCAAAAACTGGATGATAAAGAAACGAATAGTACGATCAGGAAATCGATCCTTCAATATTTACTACAAATTGAACAATTCAAATTTGATGGATTGTGAAGATATTGCATATCTGCCACATTCATTTATAAGTTTCGTCGCTGCATGCCATGTTGATCAGTGTTGGGACAAGTTGACTGATGCTATGAGAGCTGATTGGCACATCAAAAGATGTAGACGTTGTTTGGAGCATTATCAGACTGTCGAGGGTGATACTTTTGATGGACCACCACCTATGATAAGGGATTGTGTTAAATGTAATAATTCTTAAGGAAAAACAACAAANTAGACGTTGTTTGGAGCACTATCAGACTGTCGATGGTGATACTTTTGATGGACCACCACCTATGATAAGGGATTGTGTTAAATGTAATAAGTGTTAAGAAAAAATTGACACAAAAAACAACAAACTATGTTTAATTATTATATTTATTCATGTATTTCTTATATACTATTATAATAGTTATAATCATAAAAAAATCATTGTGTAAAAAAAAATTGCCAATAAAGAAAAAAAAATGAAAATATTGTTCTATTAATTTGTAAGTTAAGCAACAATCTCCTCATCCTCTGCATGGAATTTGATTTCGTTGTATTCACCACCCAAATACTCCAACTTTGGTGCCCCTTTCTTGATTTCATTCAGCAAATCTTCAAATTCTTTAGGATTATCAATGTAAAATTTTGATATCCTTCGGTTCAGGAAAACTGAATAAGCATCATTCAAATGGAGGATCACACTCATTCCATGCTTGGTTTTGAGTTTGGAGGCAGCTGTGATGGTGTATGAATAGTTGCGTTTCAATTCAGATATTTTCACCAAGAGAAGTTCTTTGAACTCTGCAATAGTATTCATCACATTGAAATCTGCTTCATCTGCTTTATTTTCAACTTTCACGTTTGAATCAGGATGTAGGCGAAGATTGTTGTATTTCCCACCTAGATATTCCAACGTTGGTGAGCCCTTTTCAATATCTTGTTGGAAATTCTCGAACAGTCGATTATTCATTAAAACTGTGTGAGTTTCTGAGAGATGAAGAATAACACCAACTCCATACTTTGTCTCCACCTTGCGAGCTGCAGTGATGATATAAAATGCTCCAGCTTCCAGATCCGCCAGTTTGATAAGAGAAAGATTTTTCATTTGCACCACAATGTTGACTTTGTTGAAATCCATAATGATTTTTTTTTTCACGAGGGTATGATAATTAAGGTTAAATTCGAGTCTTCTGCAGATTGGAGCAGAGTATTTTTATGTCACTTCGGTACTGTATAACTTGTTTCACTTCTTGAATGTTTTTCAGGAGAAGGTCTAACCGTTTCTTCAATTCCCGTCGTTTGAAGCTGTCCTTCATGGAGAGCGACAAGATGTACTGATGATATGTGCGGGAATTTTTTCGTTTATATACATAAATCCCCCATTCTTAAACCTTTCTTTTTTCAATAAATAATTTTTTCACATTATTATTAATAACGTTTGTTTCTACGAGGGGTAACCATCAAAGGACTAATAATCTTAAGTTCAGGCAAAATGTCTTTGTATATATATATACTTCCTCCCCTTCTTTTTAAAATAAATATTTATATATTGATATCGTTATCAACAACAATTTCACACGAAGGGGGGCGGCAAACGAGAAAGTACCGGAAAACTCAAGTTCAGACATGTCTGGAAAATGTCAAGTGGAGCCAGGTCTCAATGGTCGAAGAAGAGGAGCCCCTTCTATGATTTCTACAGCAAACTAAAGCAGCGAATTAGTTAACCCTTTCACCCACCCCCTCGCGAGGTGGATTGACTAAGTCACCGAGAAGGTCCTTTGTAACGCGAAACCGCGAATTAAATTGATTAACGAGCGAATTAAATAACCCTTTCATCACTTTGAGAGACAAAATCGCGAATTAATTAATCAAACCGCGAATGAAACCGCGACCCCGAGAATTAATTAACCCTTTCATCATTTCGAGGGAAAAAATCGCGAATTAATCAATCAAACCGCGAATTAAACCGTGACCCCGCGAATCAAACCGCGAATTAGACCGCGAACCCGCGAATTAATGAATCTCTTCATCACTTCGAGGGGAAAAATCGTGAATTAATTAATCAAACCGCGAATTAAACCGCGAATTTAACCGTGACCCCGCGAATCGAACCACGAATCAGTCCACGACCCCGCGAATTAATTAACCCTTTCATCACTTCGAGGGAAAAAATCGCGAGTTAATTAATCAAACCGCGAATTGAACCGCGAATTAAACCGCGACCCCGCGAATCAAACCGCGAATTAATCAATCACCCACCCACTCACTTTCATCTGACCCCCCCTACTGGGCCCCAACGACCAGGTCGACGCCAAAAACGTTGCGCCAGAACCCGCATTACATAACTACTACGGCATACTTGCCCTCCAGAGGACTCGCGCTAAATTCATTGAGAATTTAAGTGTGGATCTCTTGAAGAACGATCCCTCGAGGCAATGCGTCGTTGCCCTTCGTGAAAAGCGAACTCTACTCGAGAGTTATTTCAGCAAATTAGAGATCACTCATGAAGAGATGCTGACAAACCCTTCAGATTTTGAGGTTGAGGACTTGCTCGAGTCCAAGTACATCAAGATCGGAGTCTCGGAGTCTTTGATCGCGCTCCATCTCAATTTGCGTCAGCCAAAGACCTTCTCTCTCAGCTCTTAGACAAGTGGAGTTCCGATGATTTATTGGAGACTGCGATAAGTAAATTAAGGATGCACGATAGGCCTGCGGATGTCCCATCATCAACTGCAAGTACTCACTCTGAAGATATCGTTCAGCTCGATCAGTCTATAGCAACTGATAATTCTTCAGCGGACAGCGGTCACCCAGTAAGCCCTGCTCTCAAAATACAGTCCACTTCTAGGACATCACAAGGGGCAAAGAAGGTGCAATACCCCTGTTCCTTCTGCCAGGGAGACCATCACATCGCCTCGTGTGATGCGTTCAGGAATCTGACTTCCATCGCTAGGAAGGAACTCGTTGACCGTCTCTACCTTTGCTTCAACTGTTTGGGGAAGCACAGTATCAGGGTGTGCCAAACCACTCGTGGATGCAATCACTGCCAAGAGAGGCATCATACCCTGTTGCATTTCGATCGCTCTCCTCGCCCAGCTCAACGTGGCCCTGCGTCTCAGAAAATTCCTCTCACCGATTCGGGAAGTGAGCGTCAAAAGACCTCTGCTCCATTGACCAGCGTACCTGTCGTGATTTATAGTCACACAGGTGGTAGCGTTAAGGTCTCTGATTCGCCCAATGTTGAAGCCTCCGTTTCGACAATAGTCAAAGCCAATAAGTCGTCCAGCGTTCAGATCGCCAGCTCGTTCAGCGTTCAGACTCTCGATCCGTCCAGCGTTCAGGCCTCCGAAGAGACCAATGTCAAGGTCTCTGCCTCGGACACTCAGGCGTCAAAATCGATCAGCGTTCAGGCGTCCGTCTCAACTGAAGCTCACGCTTCTAAATCGACTGGCTCTAACGCCTCTGAATCGACCAGTTCTAATGTCTCTGGATCAAGTAGTGTGCAGGTCTCCGACCCGAACATCAAGGAGACCGAGGACTCAATCAAGGATTGGAGCCTCATGTGAATTTGATCATCGTTTACTAGTANATAACTACTACGGCATACTTGCCCTCCAGAGGACTCGCGCTAAATTCATTGAGAATTTAAGTGTGGATCTCTTGAAGAACGATCCCTCGAGGCAATGCGTCGTTGCCCTTCGTGAAAAGCGAACTCTACTCGAGAGTTATTTCAGCAAATTAGAGATCACTCATGAAGAGATGCTGACAAACCCTTCAGATTTTGAGGTTGAGGACTTGCTCGAGTCCAAGTACATCAAGATCGGAGTCTCGGAGTCTTTGATCGCGCTCCATCTCAATTTGCGTCAGCCAAAGACCTTCTCTCTCAGCTCTTAGACAAGTGGAGTTCCGATGATTTATTGGAGACTGCGATAAGTAAATTAAGGATGCACGATAGGCCTGCGGATGTCCCATCATCAACTGCAAGTACTCACTCTGAAGATATCGTTCAGCTCGATCAGTCTATAGCAACTGATAATTCTTCAGCGGACAGCGGTCACCCAGTAAGCCCTGCTCTCAAAATACAGTCCACTTCTAGGACATCACAAGGGGCAAAGAAGGTGCAATACCCCTGTTCCTTCTGCCAGGGAGACCATCACATCGCCTCGTGTGATGCGTTCAGGAATCTGACTTCCATCGCTAGGAAGGAACTCGTTGACCGTCTCTACCTTTGCTTCAACTGTTTGGGGAAGCACAGTATCAGGGTGTGCCAAACCACTCGTGGATGCAATCACTGCCAAGAGAGGCATCATACCCTGTTGCATTTCGATCGCTCTCCTCGCCCAGCTCAACGTGGCCCTGCGTCTCAGAAAATTCCTCTCACCGATTCGGGAAGTGAGCGTCAAAAGACCTCTGCTCCATTGACCAGCGTACCTGTCGTGATTTATAGTCACACAGGTGGTAGCGTTAAGGTCTCTGATTCGCCCAATGTTGAAGCCTCCGTTTCGACAATAGTCAAAGCCAATAAGTCGTCCAGCGTTCAGATCGCCAGCTCGTTCAGCGTTCAGACTCTCGATCCGTCCAGCGTTCAGGCCTCCGAAGAGACCAATGTCAAGGTCTCTGCCTCGGACACTCAGGCGTCAAAATCGATCAGCGTTCAGGCGTCCGTCTCAACTGAAGCTCACGCTTCTAAATCGACTGGCTCTAACGCCTCTGAATCGACCAGTTCTAATGTCTCTGGATCAAGTAGTGTGCAGGTCTCCGACCCGAACATCAAGGAGACCGAGGACTCAATCAAGGATTGGAGCCTCATGTGAATTTGATCATCGTTTACTAGTACATCGACCAGCTCAACTATTTGTCGTATTGCCTTGCGAATAGATGTTACCTACACATTCAAGTGCTCTCCGTCTTCGGTTCAGTCGGTAACCGCATGTTGATGTTGACGAGATCACCTCGGCACGTGTTGCGCAAGCACCATGAGGGTTGAGGGTCTCCGAAGCACTCCAAGTTGGCCCGTCTGACGTTTCTTCAGGTACATCGATCTCACTTGGCGCTCAGGGCTTGGCCTCCCTGAACCCTCATCTCAGCAACTCTTGTCGCCCCTCGCATCAGCTGGAGTCACAATATTCTGACTTCAGATGGAAGCGTCTTCTTTTTGGCCTGCACACACTGGTTATGCAAGCACTGCCTCCAGGCAAGGTCATCGTATTTCTGTCAAAACTGTATGTCAGCATTGATTTGCTGACGGCGGGGAGGGTAAATGGATCGCTTATTCTTCCCTCTCATTTTATTTTGATGTCCAATATTCTATTTAGATATTGAATGAATCACTCGGCTGCTCAATAATCGGATAGCTCTACTAATTCATCATTCCTAAAACGAGCTATCGGACCTTGATGAGGATTTACGCCCCTCATTATCGAACCGAACTCAGTTTGGGTGTAAGTCTTTTGGAGATCAATGGAATTTATGCCTACGTGACTCCTGACTGTACTTACATTTAGATCATCGCGTTGAGGGTTTGCTCAGTATACATCGATAGACCTTCGTCACTCAACTCTTCAATTGAACTCTGTGAAGTCAGTTCTGAGTTGAACTTTCACCAGACCATCGTATATAAATATAAGCCTGAGACATGTCACATCTCAAAGGGAAACCATGGTCCAGCGATGATCAGCGTATACGACCCTATTGTGTGAACCAAGGGTCACCTCACTAGTTAGGTGTTCGTATTGGGAACGTAACGGATGGTTCTGCGTTTGATCAACTCTACGTCAAGAACATTGTTTTGAACTTGCATAGGCTGTTGACAAGTAGTCTAACAGCAACTCAATTAAGATCAAACTCCCGAGAAAGTTTCATTTCTACCTGCGATTGATCTTCGATATTCCCAGATCTTATTCGTCCGGAGTGATATTTCGTTCAACTCATTGAACTTCGATTTCTTGAATTGCCCTGAGTAATATTTGATCCTTTTGTTCTAGTTAGTTTCGCTATATTGTCATCGATTATCATGATCTGCTCAGAGTTGGAACTGCGTTGATAAGGCGGCACGAGACGTCATGGCTAATCTCCTGAACTTTCTTAATGCTCAATGTGCTCATGGTATCAGAAACGTTGATGAGGCGTCATGAACCCTGTCCTCAAATCTGGTATCAACCGGTACCTTCAATGCACCATAATGGAGTATTATGAATCCGTCGTATTCTGCCCAGCAAAGAAACTTCTGTCCAGCGAAGAATCTCTATCCAGCGAAGAAATTTCCGCTAATTGACTCACTCTGAACTTGAGCTTACCAACTTCCAACGAATTCGCAACTCCGACGGATTTAGGAGGACTCATATTTGGCTAGGTGCAGCTCAGCTCGCGGAATAGAAGCTCTGGTGGCACAATCCACCGTGGCTTATGAAAGGTTCATCGTCTGGTCAGCTCGAAAGATCTCTTCAGGGAACGGCAGACCTTGAAGAGAAACCTTATGTCGTGCTCCAGGTGAAAGCCCAGCGCCCGGAAATCTGAGATCTAGCCCATCGTTACTCCTCGCTCATTATGCTGCTCAGAGTTACGGTTATTTGTCATCGTGTTATTGCTCGGCTTAGGAAGGTTTCTGGTTCATCGTCAGGAACATCGCTCAACTGGGGTAACATCGAACAAGCTCCACTCTTCTGGAGAAAAGCCAGGAAGTCCGCGGATCTCTCCACTAACGGCATTGTCCAGAAGACAGAAACTTAGTCCATCATACCCGCTCACTCGTTTAACGGCGTTTTGGATCACCAGGGAGTTCACTCGCATAAACACGGAGCCATGCTTAACTCATAAAAGCTCTAATCCGTCTCTGAGAACGTTGATGAAGTTAGCGCCCTCACCTCAGGACAGTTCCAGATCGGTAAAGCTCTGACAGCTCTGACTGAATCTTCTCTGGAACAGTTGAACGTCTCCCAATTGTCTCGATGGCAGCTCATCCAGCAGAAGGTCCAGTGCTGTTGGAAACGGTGGTCCACTAGCTATCTGCAACATCTCCAGTCCATCTCCAAGTGGCGCCACCCAACGCACAACGTGAAGGTCGGCTCTACAGTCCTTCTCACCGATGAGAGGTTTCCACCAACGAAATGGCCTCTCGCTCGAGTCATCGGTCTCCATCCTGGTAGAGATGGACTCACCAGGGTGGTAACCATCAAGGCATCCAGCGCGAAGCTTCAGAGGCCATCTCTAAACTGGCTCTACTGCCCATCTCGACCCATGACGTCTAAGGTCTTCTCGTTCAACGTTCGCTCATCTCTACAGCTGGAGTCATCTTCAACTTCATTCTCGACCAGACCTAGGCGAAGATTTACGACCTTCGTTTTCGAACCTGGCCGCTGAGTGGAAGCGGATCTGCTGAGGTCTGCGGAATTTACGCCTCCAACGACTTTGGTTGTACTCGCACCTTGACCACCGCAGATGAACTCCAGTGGTGAAGTCGCTGTTCAAGAAATTATTGTCCTGAGTTCGATTAATATTTTTTTGTTGTCAGCAGTTGCTGACGGCGGGGGAGAATGTTCGGTTTTCCACCGAATAATTTACTGCTCACACATACGCACACACTCACACACACTCAATTCGCTCACTTGCGTGCATGGCCTACGTACAGTTGACCGACGTACTCGCCTCAGATGACCAGTGGCCTCTCACCTCTGACACTTGAGGCGCCACTTGGTGGACAGGTGTCCTATGAACGCCCCCATTTAAATTGGGTCACGTGCATACCTCTGGATTTTCGTCACCTGCCACCTCGTGGTCTAAAACCTTTCTCATTCGATTCTCGGCCATCGTATTTTATACGTCGTGTTCTGCGAATATATTGTTTGTTCCGCGTACAATTGCTCTGCGAATTAAGTTCTACGAGTAATTCTATAATATTGTGACCCGCGCATTTGTTTGATCATCTCGATTATTATAGTTAAACCATCACTTTTAAATATTTGACTTTGATATAATTAAATTGACTGTGTTGACCAACATGCACGTGTTGTGATTTTTGGACCCTCTCGCGCTCCTGTGAAAATCCATTTACATCTCGCACATCGCTCGCTTACTTCACAGATCTCAGACCCGGCATCGAACAAGAAGTCATGTTAAATCAGATTGATAATCAAATTATGTTTTGTTAAAGGTGCCGGTCGCCAATTTATTGATAATTGAATAAATAGAATTTTAGGACAAAAGGCTCGAAAGTGATTGACATCTTCCCTTTCTCAATCCCTACTGCACCCCTTTGGATTAGAATAGCAGCCTTCAGCTGACGAATAGAAGAGTGTAAATAATCCGGAGTGTGTAAAATAATTATTGTGACAACAGTAAATAAATCTTGTGACCTGGCCTTGAGCCCTCAACGGTCAGTCCGTCACAGTATATAAATTTCTCAACTGCACCAAACAAACTTTTCTTAGTCGTTTTCAAAACGTGAAAAAAAAATGGCAGTGGCTATTTTCACCACCGGGTGGCTCACGCAGTGCACTTCAGGCAGGAAGAGTGATTCACGCAGCGGATTCAAATATGCTACAATGTGATTCACGCAGCGGTATGATTTGTGGAGTTTCAGTGATTCACGCAGCCGGCTTGAGTTGTGGGCGTGTGATTCACGCAGCTTGTTGAGGTTGTCGGTGTGTGATTCACGTAGGTGTAGTTTCACTGATTCACGCAGCTTGTTCAATATCTCGGTGTGTGATTCACGCAGCTTGTTCGATACCTCGATGTGTGCTTCCCGCAGCTGTATGAATAGTTGCTGGGTGATTCACGCAGTTGTATAAATAGCTATCGGGTGATTCACGCAGTTGTATGAATAGTGGCCGGTTAAATCACGCAGTTGTATAAATAGCTGGAGAGTGATTCACGCGGTTGTATATATAGCTAGCGGGGGATCCACGCAGTTGTATAAATAGCTAGCGTATGATCCACGCAGTTGCATAAATAGCTAGCGGGTGATTCACGCAGTTGTATAAATAGCTAGCGGGTGATCCACGCAGTTGTATAAATAGTGGCCGGGTGATTCACGCAGTTGTATAAATAGCTATCTGGTGATTCACGCAGCTGTATGAATGACTAGCGAGTGATTCACGCAGTTGTATAAATAGCTAGCGGGGGATCCATGCAGTTGTATAAATAGCTGGAGAGTGATTGACGCAGTTGTATAAATAGCTAGCTTATGATCCACGCAGTTGTATAAATAGCTAGTGGGTGATCCACGCAGTCGTATGAATAGTTGCCGGGTGAATCACGCAGTCGTATGAATAGTTGCCGGGTGATTGACGCGGATGTATGAATAGCTAGCGGGGGATCCACGCAGTTGTATAAATAGCTGGAGAGTGATTCACGCAGTTGTATAAATAGCTAGCGTATGATGCATGTAGTTGCATTAATAGCTAGCGGGTGATTCACACAGTTGTATGAATAGCTAGCGGGTGATTCACGCAGTTATATGAATAGCTATCGGCCGATCCACGCAGTTGTATGAATAGTAGCTGGGTGAATCACGCAGTTGTATGAATAGCGAATCGCATAGATGAATCACGTAGTGATTTATATGATTGGTAGGCTACAACATTCACAGCAATAGGTAGAATGTTATCACCAATACAGTTATTTAGTTGATTCTCAATAAGTACATTTATTTTCATTCAATATTGTGAATATGAAGAATATAAAACGTGGAAAGTGAGGATATAAATATCTAAATTCAGGTTGGTTCAAGGAGGGTATTTATGAAATCTGTTATTAGCTAAAGAATTACCTTGAGACAGTGAGTTAAATTCGACATTTATTTCTTTTAGTCATCAATACATGGAAAATTTCTGTTTTACATTATGCAATTACAAATGGAGAGGAGATAATTGTTTGTGCTAGTTTCAGAAAAATTAGCCATCAGTGAACACTTCGAATTGTTGAACATATCAAGAACAAAAGGAGATTGAGATCAATTCGAACATTTATCAAGGCAAAGCTTGCAAAACCAATTTTCTCCTGTCTCCTTCTTTTTTTTCTTCTCTTGTTCTTTGGTGATCACACATTCTTTATGATGACCCAATTTGCATGAACTGCACACTATTTTCCCCCCCTTTAATGATTCCTTACACGTACTACACCATACAATCGATTTTTTCTTTTTTACATCCAGCACAGTAATCAACTTTTGCCAAGCATCAACTTCAAAATGTTCTCTGATAAGTACAATATCCACATCACTATCGATGAGTGCATCACTCAATGTTCCTTCATTCACGTCCCGAAAATCATTAATGTTGACATCATACTCACTACTTGCTGTTTGCTGGACATAATTTATTGGCAATATCCAACTCAACAATAACTCTTTTTTTTCCTTTTTCCCTCTCTGCTCATAACTCCTGGGCCCTTTTATTATTGTCAAACCACCTGGTGTATTGACTTTCCCCTTTTTACGTCCTCGTGATCGAACATTTTTCGGCATGATAATATCTTCAATTGATACCATCGATGTTTCTATTGTTGGTGGACATGAAGGTTTGTCTATAGTGAGTCTAGGAATGACACTCTCTGCATTACAAAGGGCATTAGACCCTTGTACCGCATTTGCCTCTGCAAGAATTATCCCTTGTGGTGTATCCTCACTCATGATTTCCTCAAAATCCTTAGAAATGGGTTCTTCCTCGAGAGGACATGTAATAGCTTCCAAATTTGCATTACTCTTACGAGGAACAATTTCTTGGATATGACCCTGAAATAGAATCAGGATTCAATTCCAAGATAATAACGTGACATATGTAGAAAATTAAGATTTGATTACTTTTTTCATCCGGATTCTGGCCAATCCGAACGCAGCATTGCTCAAAAATTGTCAAAAATTCTGGTGACAATTTTTGACAATTTTGAACAAATCCTAGTGAAGCTTCTCAATTGTTCTCATAACCAGATAACTGTGAAATATTCCAATAATAAAATTAAGAGTTTGGCCGAATCCGAATGAAAAAAATAAATCCTCCGAATACCACTCGACCTAAAAAATGAATCGGATTTTCCCTCTTGTTTCCCTGTGCAGCAACGATCAGGTGAAGTTTTCCACAAAAATCGCTTGCGCTGAAGCGCTCGGGATTTTGATCTGCAAAACTTCTCCCTCTCGTTGCTGCCCAACGAAACAATCGGGAAATATCCGATAATTTTTGAGGTCTTGTAATATTACTAATGATAATTTACCTGACCGGGCTTATGGTTGTGCCACTCATAAGAACTGGTGACCCGAAGACATGAGCCTGTTTCATCAACATTCAACTTGATGGATGCTGGACAATCGTTCTTCATTGTGCTAAATAGAAATTGTTGTACGTTAATTATTATGGTGCAGGAAGATTCGTATGATTCTGAAGAAAACCGGTGGGGAGTCATTTTTCAAATGTGATAACTTTTGTTGAAAATTCACTCCTCTGGAAAACGATATGATTTTCATAATGAAAAATTTCTCTTAAAATTTCTCTCTCCCAGAATTCATCATCAAGATAATTGTATATTATGTAGTTTCCAGTTCTATCTGTTTTCAACTCTTCCCATTATCTTTCAAACATTGTTATGAACGAATAATGAATAGTGGAGAAAGCAAAATAGTAAGTGCATTGAGTACTATGAAATCACCTGATTTTTTTCTTCCCCTGTCCTCTCGATAAAAATTCACCTGCCTGTTTACAACACCAATGTATATAATAATAGAATACATTATCATCCAAGCGTCTTTTTTTAGTTTCTTTGGCACTTTCAATTGTTCCGCTTTTGTAAATTGAAAATTCGAATCCTGTTTGTTGATATTTTTCGGTGAATTCATTCCATTCAGCTTCAGAGAAAATTTTCACTTCTGATAATATGAGTGATGGTATTTTTCCACTCATCAAATTAATTGTCGCCATTTGTAATGAGACATAAATATTTGCTTGCAAATGGCTTGAATATAACCAAATGACCAGAGGGAATGATGAACAATTGGTAATATTTTGAGAAGTGAAAGAAATGGAAGGAATATCGAGAAATTTTTGTTATTATAAAGAGTCACATTGGATGATTGGATATGACAATATTTCTATAGACCAATACTACATTGACTCTAACCCAATCGTTGATATATGAGCCACGAGGTTGCGCTGGCCGACAATTCTTGAAGTAAATAAAATTTCACTAATTCGAGGCGCAAAATGTCTCATCTCGAGTGATTACATGAAAAAACAAGCCGGCCGCTATAGCATGCGACTGGTTGGATGTATTCAGTAAATGTTTCAATTGGTTAATTTTTCCTTTCGTTTCTACCAATTCCATTGGTAGTGAGCTTCCGAATGGAATTTATAAAAATTCAATTTTGGTTTTTTCCTACAAATCATTGTATTTCAAGAACTAATGGACCGATGAAGCTGAAATCGTTCATGGGAGTCTAACTTCACATTTATAACTAGTGGCCAAAGTTTCAATGCTTTCTTCAACTTATATTTATGGTATATATTGGGGTTCTTCGCATTAGACTCCACAAAAGCAAATTTCCAGCAAAGAAAATAGAAAAATCGCAATATCTCGATAACTTTCTATTGGAGGGTGGTATGTATATTTTTATTGAATCAAATAGAAGACACCGTCACGAGTATTTTGAAAAAAAAAATTTGAAATCGGTGAGATAGCTTTTGGGATTGTAATGTCCAAAATTTTGTACGCGAAACTTTAAGGCTAGAATAATTTTATGTGAAATCATTAAGAACCAAACCAACAATTGTAAACTAAATTGAGTGCATTTCATCACTTGAACTCGATTAAAAATTCCAAAGACATTGGAATCCAGTTCAAAAGTGATGAAATGGCACACTCAGCATGCCCCAATTACTCAATACTAAGATTCGCACGCGAAGGAACGATTGCAAACCGATTAATTAAGACCCCAAAAACCGAATGAACTACTTCCCCATAAAAATCAAGAGTGGGAAAAGTCATACGACATTTTCCACCAATTAAAAATGGACTCGTTTGAGCCCATGTGACAAGTGACCCCAAAATTCATATAAAAATGTCAGAAAAACCAAAATTAAACAGTCTTGAAGCAGCGACGGAGCAGTAACAATTCTGGTGGAAATAGTTCATTTAATCGGTCCGGTTTTTCAATCCTTCCTTCGACTACACGGGATAGTACTGAATTAATAGTAAGTTACGAACAATTGAAATTATCCGGGAATAAAATTTCTTTAACCGAGAGTGGTGACTTTTCTTGCAAATAAGGAATTCGTTTATTGTAACGCGTTGTGGACAGTCTCAACCAAACTCTTAAAATCTTCAAACTCAACTGCCAAAAATTCATTAAAATATCAACTAGTAGAAGAAAATGTTTCCGTGAAAGTATCCATAATAGTCTGTAGCGCGACTAATTGCTGGTGAGGAAATTACGGATTTACCCAGGGATCTACAAATACATCGAATAATTTATAACTAACAGACGGAATTGTGAGTAGCAAAATTTGTAAACCCAAATTTGAATCCTTCAAATCATTCCAGGGATAGGGATTTTAGCTACCTAGATTTCTGTAAAATCACGCCCATGTTTTTGTAAACCGAGTAGTTAAACAAAATATATTTAAATTCAAATTTGATTCCCACTACAACTCCAAATGTCTTGATTACAAATTCGTCTCAACTGAAGCCCTAACCTTAAATCAAGCGCTTTTTCCCTTATATTTAAAAAAAAGGTTAGGGTATAAAACTTTGCGTCGTCCGATAATTATAAAATTCAATAATTTTAGCTTTGATTTTAATGTGACAATTAAAACATGTCCATTCGATGCTAAAATCCTTCTCTGGACATAACAGGATATTCAATTAAACACTTTTAATGAAGAAAATGAATATCTCCGGAACTATCCAACCGATTGCGCCCAGCCACAATGCCGACCTATACTATCATGAGTGGTACAATTTGAATGCGAGGTCAAAGTCTCCATCTCAATTATTAACTTCCCGGGAAAGGGAAGTTATTGTAATCACCCCGAAAATCGAAAATAGATTTTTCACCATATCTCCACGTTTCCAGGTCATTCTAATGTTCCTAGACTATTTTTAACAAAATGTCTGTGTGTGTGTGTGTGTGTGTGTGTGTTACTAGGTATGTATGCGATCAAAATTTACGTCAACGATTTCTCGTGAACGGATAATCCGATTTGCTTTTTTATTTTTTCAATCGATGGGTCTTCAGCTAGCTTAGAGGGGATTAGATTTTGGCTGGAATCGATCGAGTAGTTTTTTAGTTTTTCCAAAAAAACATGAAAAACGAAGACTAAATTTGAAAAAAAAAAATTTATGGTATATATTGGGGTTTGAAAACCGGGAAGTTTTTGTTGTGAACCTCAATGGTTCGCTCCCATTTTAACGCACCCCAATTTGGGAGCGAGCTTGCGAGCGACCAACAATATTGTGTAGACCAGCCGCAACAAAAAATTGGGAAACGACGATAACTGCCTAAGTCAGCCTGGGAGTATATACATTTTTTTTTTCATTAGATAGGTATTTTTGTGCTAAATATTTCTTTCGCAAGTCTAATTGAACTCGGTTAAGTAGTTCTCGGGTTATTTGCAAAAAACTAATTTCAAAAATGTGGTCATATCTCAAAAACTACTTAACCGATCGGGCTCATCCGGAGCCCAGAAGTGTATCCCAACAAGACCAATTATGAGTGGAAATAATAGATTTTTATCCATCATTTTACTCCTTTATTTGAGCGAATTCATTAAATTTGAAGTGCACATATACACACATATCCGCAAACACAGAGCGAAATTTCGTAAAAACATCATATCTCCACGTTTCATAACATTCTACATGATTTTCAGGCAAAATTGGAAAATCATGAAATATGGTATCCACAAAGTTTCCATTCGGAAGCAAAAAGGGAAATTCTAGAGGCCCACGAGAAATTTCCTTATCAGTTTTGAACCTTTCAAAATAATCTTGGAAATCAATGAAAGTTGATTGTGCTGTCAGGGACTTTTTATAGGGCCCCAGCACTAGAATGTTTGCTATTCGTTCTATCCTCGTACTTGTCCGCCCGACGTCGTTCATGTTCGGCTAGCCAATCAGCTGTTCGGGACTTACGCGTCAGCATTCGACCTCGATATTCGACAACGTTTTCATGGATTCTGGAGACTTATTTGATGTAATCAGTGATTATTGTTTTCATTTTGAATGAGAATTTAATTAATCATATCAAATGAATTGTGATGTAGTGAAAATGATTGGAAATTAGTGATAATACTGTGTAATGACTATTTAGAGTAAAATAATTTGAATAATTCACTCGATGTAATCGTAAAATGAATGCGATAAAAAACAACCATCGGAATCAGACGTTTACTTTAATTACAGACTCCTTCATTAAACTAGATCAATTCAAATAATACTAAACAGAAATATCCATGACTAATAAAAAGAAAATAGGGCAAGTAAAAATTTTTCGGCTGTCATATAATTTTGCGTTTGCCGATAATCAAGTTTTCTTTATGACAACGGGGAACTTTCTAGTGATGTCAGAGTAATATCCCGGTGCTTACAATTTGCGCTTCGATTCTTGAATTTTTCAGCAAATTTACCTACGAAGATCCACGAATTTTCTATATGTAACATCTTTACGCTCGGTAGGCCACTAAAATTCTGGCTGGGAGTGATTCCGTGCAAATATCCTCAGTACGAGTGTGTGTCCGTGTGCGTAATCAGGACTGAGTTCGTTGCGCCATCAAGAGATGGCGTTTATTGACTGAGGCCCACCCGACGCGTGGAGGGACAGTTTCCGTGGAGATTTGTAGGATTCACACAAGTAGTTTAGACTGACATCAATTTATAATAAACTATATCTATTCAGTCAAACAATGAATACTAATATTTGGAATACAAAAAGTAGAATGCCATAGCTAGAGATGCGAAGGTGTCATGTGACCCGTCATATGACCGTCGCATGTCCAGGGCTCGATGGACATGCGACAGTCATATGATCATGGTCACAAATATTTTACTAGTAACGGTCACAATCAATCCAAAAAATATGACGGTCATTTGCCATCTATGTAGAGGAAATTTCTGTTTTTTTGTCAATTTTTATGTACTTTTTTTTCGCATCAACCGAATGCGCATTTCGAAACAACAATATGACGGTCATTTCCCATCTATATCGAGGAATTTTTTTTTTCTATGACCGTCACAAATCAGTAAATATTTGTGACCGTCATTTTGCAACTATATAGATCGTTTGACAATCATTTGCCTATAAAAAATTTGTGACCGTCATTTGTAATTGGAAAATTTATGACGTCACATGACCGTCATTTTTTGGTCACATGACGCGATCTTAAAAATGACGGTCATTTCGCATCTCTAGCCACAGCTGTGGAGGTTTGTGTGGTCAAGTTTTTAATAATGATGATGATGATAATCGGGAGTGTTCGAGATTCTCCGACTTATCTCGTCAGTCTGTCCGAGGGATGACTATTTGCTTGCGCTGGTGGCAGGCTCCGTCGATAACGTTGGGAACTGATTGAGGCCGAGCCGCCACATTTCAGTGGCAGTGGATGACTTCTGTGTTATATTGAAATGAATACGCCGATAAAAATCAGAATAAACGAAAATAATTAATATCATTCAGTGGATATCAGTTAATAGATCACTGAGAGTGAATCCATTTAGTATAGGTCCGGCACGAATTCATAACGCGTGAAAATGTTACACATAAATCTCGAGTTGAAAAAGACTAGCTCGCCCTTTTTTCTCTCCGTCCATGCAGTTTATTTGGCATTTAGTAATTTGGTGGATTGAATTTCTTCAAAACACTTATAAACGAATAAATCCACTCGAGGGTATTTTTTTGAATGAAATATATGAAAAAACTGAGGAGAATGACAATAAGCATATGAAAATAAAGTAAAACTAGGTCTTCAAAAGTAATTTTTTAATGATTATCATCATCATAAACAACTTCAACACCTACAAAATAACAATTTTCGCAATGATTTTTAAACTTTTAATGATTGATTTGTTAACCACAATCATACTGAAGTAGAGGTACTATGTATCATGTTGCGGATAATACTAAACTAGAAAATAATTGTAGAATTTCCCCAAATAATCATTCTCATTGACAATGAATTATTAATGATGACTCCAAGAAAAACTCATCTCATTTCTAGCTGAAATATTTGTTTTTTAGTCTATTCATATTTTGTCGTCTTTACTGCGGCTCCCTGAAATAAGTTGAATATGCTGATTAACCACCAGAGAGCGTCTTGATCTTGTACTCGCGCATCAAGTCTCCACTCTTCATACCAAACGTACAAAAAAAAAACCAATTGACTTATAACGCATAAGACAAACGGTCGCATGATCTCCTCTTTGTCTAGATTTCATCACCACATCTGTTGACTTATTGTTATAAAAAATCTCATGTTTGTTTGTCTGCATTAGAAAATCCATTAACACAAATGGTAAATAGTCAATTATAGTGTTATTCAATGATTATTTGATCATTAATTAGTGGGTGAATGGATTGGTAAAAAATGTGGTTTTGAAAATTGTTGGTTAATTTACAGATGGCGGCGAGGAACAGTAGATTTGACGATAAAATGAAAATTGACTTGGCAACACTCAAAATTTACAGTAAAGTTGATTGGGAAGATTTCACGCGCCAATATCAATTATATACTGGTTATAAATTTTCCGTAACCCACAGTCGTTCGGTCGAAAGTGGCAGAACAGATAGTACGAAAGTTTTGTATGATTTAGTGCATTATTATTCAATAACCTGGAAGTGCGAACAAGCTGGTCAACCTCCAGCGAATGATGGAGATCCTAATAAGAAGAAACGCAAGTGAGTTCCATCAATCATCTTTTATTTAGCACTTTTCTTCACAATCCTTATCTAGGTTATATAAGAAATGTTTGTTTTCCAATAGGTCTATCAAGACATGCTGCAAAGCCTTCATCAAGATGAGAACAAGTGACGATGGGAAGTATTTGTATCCAGTGGATTACTGCCAAGCGCATGGACATGCTAAATTCCAGGTGGGTTCGATGTTCTTATGCAAATTAAAATTTATATTTCAAATTATTGAATTGTGGAATAAAAATCAGGAAATTAGCCAAATTTCAGTCCATATGATTAAAGAAAGATATTGATTGAATCATCAATTTTTCATCCAATTGTAGGATAGCATGGAGCAAAATGGTATCCTACGAATCCAGCGATGCAATCATCGAGTGATCATGACGCAGCAGGACCCTCGAATTCAGGAGTGAATGACCATCAAGAGGACACACCAATTTCACCTTCAGTTGAGACATCAGGAATTGATTCAGAGACAGCCGGCGGACAAGGGGCAGAAGTATCAATGATCGTTCCTCCACAGTCGACTGTCATGGAGAACAGGAAGAAACATCACTCAGCAGAGAGTCATTCTGATGGACCCCTCCAGAAAAACCTGAGAAAATCTCCAACTAGCAGCCCTCTCATTAATATTGAACGCACAATCCTAAAGACAACATCATCATCATCTTCCAAATCCAATACTGATACTGTTGATCCGACTGCTCAAAGAATCGTGCCACCTGAACTGCTCACCTACCCTCAGTCACATCACCAAAAAACATCATCTCTCACGGTGATTAAGGAAAACACGAAGTCAACGTCAATATCTCCTCCGTTAATACTCCAGCAAACCGAAGCATCGATCTCCATTCCACAAATCCAACAGACAGCATTCCCCCTTGACTCTGATACTAATATTGTTGTTGAGGGCCACTCGTTAATCGTGCCAGCAGTACCTTCTGCTTCATCAACCTCTCAGCAGATAGGTTTGGTGACTGGAAAAAAAGGAATTGTTGATTTGGCTACTGTTGCCGAAGGCCCGATGATGGTGGATACAGGAATAGGAAAGTCTTCATCTCCCAATGAATCTGCAGAAAAATTAGTAATTAGTTGATTCGAAAGAGATACATATGAAGATGATCAAGGAATATTTCACTGCTGATGCATTCTCACATTTGCTCAAGATCCTACGTAACAAAAAAAAGAAGACTGTTTACAATTGTTCGCTTTGTAATTTGGAATGGCAGGAAGTGAAAGGAAGGTGGTCATTGATTTGCGTTGGATGTCTGCGTCTGTTCATTTGTTTTAAATGTAATTGGGTATCTAGGCCCAATTACATATAAAATAAATGAGTATGGATCGAGAATATGTCATTGGTACAAGTGTTTTCCCGCTTTAATCGATATTCAATGAAAATCATTCAAAACAGAATATTATTGCTATTCATATTTTTATTTTTGTTTTTATTTTTCTCTATTCCTCAAATTGCTTTGAATAGTCGGCACCAGGGAGCATCACACTAGTTAATTTGAATTATCCGCTGAAATCTAGGGAACAATGGCGGAGTGCCTAGGGACCCTAATCATTGCTAGTTGCATATGAAAAACATGGTTATGATCGAAATATTTACATTCAACGTTGTCATTAATAAACCATAGTTAATACTTCGAATTTTCATCAACAATAATAATCTGTAAAAAAAAACGTTCTTTCTCGAATTATAATCCGTTACTGTCAATGTTTTTGTTTTCTCGATAACTCAAAAGCAAAAATAATAGTGCAGTAGAGCTGCAGGTGATAACTGTCTTATTCCTTATTTAACTGTTTAATCCAACTCTCCATTTGTGATTTCGTATTAGTGGGTCATTATTAAGTCATCTATGTCAGTTTAATTTTCGAAAATGGGTCAGGAAGAAGAAATAAATTTGAAGGAGCTCATCGGTCGTAAATTCCAAGATTGGGATGAAATGAAGGTTTTTATTGAAATACTTCAGAACCAAACACGACAGATATTCAGCACAAAAGGAAGTACGTCGATAGAATGCTTCCAAAAGAAGAAAAGTGTGAAGTTGAATCCGAAGCTGCAAAATTCCAATGTTCATCTCACGTGTAAATTTGCCGGACTGTATGTGAGTGCATCAAGTGGTGAACGAAATGCAAGGTGAGCCCCAATTCCCCCCTATATGATTAATATCATTATTATCACTAATCTACTGACACTAAACTTCATCCATATTATAGTTCGTACAAATGTGATTGTCAAGCATTCATCAAATTTAATCTTACCAAAGATTATAAACAATTACAAATCTACGATTGTAATTTGTCACATAGGAATCATGATCAGTCAGTGGTAAGTTCATCAAATTCATTATCCCTTTGAGTTTAATTCATCTCCCTGGAACATTATCTGAAAATACATAATGAATATATATTCTTCTCTATTCTCCCACTTTTCCAATCGTGACGAAAATAACTACTCTCTTCATCACAGCTTCTCCAGCCCACTCCGCTATAATAGTTTACATTATAATATTTCAGCCACTATACAAATATTTCCATCGGAAGATGCCAAAGGATGTAGAGTCATCAACCCTCGATCTCCTACGAATGAGAGCCAGCAAGACTAAAATCCAAGACAAACTCTGCAATGATGACACATTTATTTCCAAGAAGGATCTGCATAATCTTGAGCAAAAATCTACGGCCACAGATAGGAATGAAATCGATACTGAAATCAAATTACTCCAGAATACCTATGGTGACCATATTTTGATGCACTCAATGTATAGTCAAATGGTAAAACATATTAATTCGAATCCGCAAATTCGGCTATGATTCATTTCGGAAGACAGTGTTATTGACGAGTGCTATTGAAGGAATGGAGAAGAAATTTTTCATCTAGAATTTCTTCACTACTGGATTCAAATAAGCGGCAGAGTGATGAATCGTGATAAATCGAGGTATTATTGCTGAAGATGCATCGATCTTGGGAGCGAGTCATTATAGTAATTAAATCCAAGGGATCTTTTTCTTGGCTAAATAGATGCCTCACAAGAGAATCCCCTGACAATTTCTCAACAGATCCCTCATTTTCGAAATGATTCAATATCAGAAAAGATGTGGAAAATTGACTCGTTGAGTTTTACCTCTTGACTACTGGAATAATAATTTTTAGTCGAAGATTGAAATTTTTTTTTTCTTCAGGAGCAAACGTGTCTGTCAGAGTCAGTTCCAATCATGTCTTTGAGGCGCTGTACTTCTCAACGGTGGTCATGAGACAGGCGATGGCCGCTGCACCAGAAATCATTTTTGCTGATGGCACTTATAGACTTTTGCACTCGAAATTGATGCTGATGATTCTGCTGGTTGAGGACGCTGACGGAGCCTCAAGAGTCGTCGGTGCAGGTTTGATAGCCACGGAAAATGAAGACACATTGACATGGTTTTTCGAACAATTCAAACTGGACAATGAAGAAGCCTGCTCTCGAATTATTTGTGCCATGACGGATAAAGATCGAGCGTCACGCAACGCATTGAGGAAGGTATTCCCATGGATACTGTTGTATCTTTGTTTATTTCACACGCTAAGGGCCTTCAAAGATGCACTCGCTCCTAATAATATGCATTTATGTCCCGAAGAGAGACAATTGGCATTATCTTTCTTGAATTGCCTGGCCAAGTGTTCTACGGAAATGGAATACGATCGAGTTTATAGTAAATTCAAGGAATCCGTCCATTCTGAAGTCATCACTTATTACGATCAGAATTGGCATGGAATAAGAGAACAGTGGACCAAGTACCAGATGATAGATGAAAATTTAGGAAACGCTACGAAGAATCGTTTGGAGTCCATCAATGCTAAAATAAAAGCTGAAATAGAACTAAATAGTTTCTTGGCGGAATTTATACAATCATTCTTCCAATGGTTCCAATGCAGAAACCTTGAATTGGATTTTCAGAATGCTCAAAAGATTTTGAGGAAGCATCCACCTAACATCAGGGACAATCTTCAAGAGGAGCGTTATTCTCTATGATTGTCCACCTACGCTTTCTCTCAAGTCCAAGAAGAATTACAGAGAAGAGACGACTGTCTTATAACAATTCGGAGTACAAATTACGTTGAACGAACATGTCACATAAAATCTTCTGGAGTCCTGTTGATTGTTACGCCATCTTCTTGCCAATGCAGCTCGTATAGGAGTCTCCTGTTACCCTGTTGACACATTTTCGCCGTACGAAGAATATTCAACTTACCTTTGTATGATGAAAGCCTTTGTGGGAAAAGATGGATTAGTTGTAAAAAAAACTCTCATGAACAGAGTTGCATTTTCCATCATTTTCATCCATATGTTGGCAATAAAAACTCTACTAACTCTCAGTTAAATGTAATTCGATGATCAATATATGTATTGGAAGAAAGCAATATAAATTACTCTCTCAAAGGTGCTCGTTCAAACTCAACACCCCCTCACTACTCTCTAGCGGTCGTATTTACTCTTCGCTGTTCTGGTTAATTCTCGCCGTCTCCAGTAACTCAATACTTATACAGCAATGACAATTCTCGCAGATATTACCTACCTTCTGATGAATTCTCTCCGCTCTTTTTCATATCAATGCAAATAGTGATCACTCAGCCATCCACTGACTGTTCCGTCTTCAAATCCGTTAAGATAATAGTGTAAATGAAATAATCATCGAGTTGATTAGGTTCCTTCATCATTCTTCCTGGTCTACTTATATTCTGCGTTTCATTTAGCTTGAATAACTGTTCAGTACATTTCTCGTTGTCTTAATTTCTTCAGGGCAATAATGAGATTAATTTTCTGTCGATAACTCATCTCAAGCATTCTCTATATAATCTAAGCTGAAGGTGATCGATTCTGCATCGTATCCTCACTTGCGTCATTCTGCTCTGGCTCTCCAGAATATCTCCACCATTGAAGCGAGCTCATGCGAGAAGCAACAACGTTTGTATCATGTGGTAGCACTTATCATCAATGATTTTCCAGCATGGTCTTCCAGGATTTTCGCATTGGTGGGAAAAAAGGTCAGTCGAGCTGACCCACGATTGGGACTCAAATGCTGTTCTAGGTATTTGGGTCCTCGATACAAAGCGATCCAATTTACCTTCATCATTCCTAATTTCAGTTGCCTCTTCGATGCTCATAATGTTGTACTTCATTTTTTTCACGTGGGATCATTTTTCTACACGTAGCATCTCGGAGTGATATGATTATACTCAACTCATAGTCCTTGAACCAGTAGATCAAATCTTTTATCTTCCCCGTTCATGACTTAGAATGCATGTGTTGCGATTTAGCCCTCAGCAACTACTACATCATCTCCTGTTACTCGGTGACACGGTGGACGTCGAATCCGGGGCGATGCCGAATCCCGGAATTAAATTTTCCCAACAAATTGTACAAACAAGCAGTTTCAGTATTTCTGGTCTTGGAATTATTCTAATTGATGAATTCCTGTCAGTCTCGGCCAATGCTGAGGTAGTGATTCCTCAGCATTCCTCACAATCTCGTTGTAGCCCGCCACACGATTGCGAATGATGTATTCTGCGATGGATGGCATACATTGAACGTAATTAATCATCCTCACCAGGTTGAAATAGCATTACAATTAGTCACTCAGCACTTCTATTAAGCTTTTGCATTTCTATTAAGCTTAATACTTTGTTTAGGATCAAACACTCTACGTATGAGTTTACTCGAATCACCAATCAACCAAAAAAATGGGTCTCCTGGTCAGTGCTCTTGCCAGGAGTAGGGAAGCGTTCACTTGTCAGTCTTGAACAATGGAATCATTGAGGATGATCATTCCGCGAGCGTCATGATAAATCGACGAGAAAATCCAGTTAAACCTAAGAATCCTCTGATTTCCATTTGCCTCCCTCCTGCCCCAATTCTCAATTGTACGAGATTAAATAATTAATAATGCACTCGTTTGAGCTCATATTGTCATGACTTGAGTCTATTACTTAATTTTTTTTCCCCGAAGTTTCTATAATTAGAATACGTGTCCCTTTCAGATTATTTCATAGCATTTTAGATTAAGAAATCCACTCCGGAGGGGAGTGCCCCACCCCGGAGTAGAGTGTGGAACTAAATCGAACATACTGTAACATTTGGGGGCAGATTCGAATATTTTCGCAAAAATTAATAAAAATGTCAAAAGAGAATGATAGTGCTCTTCGGATGTTCATAAAAAGTGTAATACTTTACGCCGCTGGCGAAATGACCATTTGTGCTGATCAGAAAACTGTTTTGGTTGAAATGATGGATGAAAATGATAAGTTGTGTGAGAACTTTTGAACTTTGCGGCAGTTATGTTCGATTTAGTTTCACTCTAGTCCGGGGTGGGGCACTCCACTCCGAAGTGGATTTCTAAATCTAAAATTCGCAATCGTCAATGATGTTACGAAGTTCCTTGTTCTTCTCACTTGCTGAGTGCCATTCATTTCGAGCATGTTTGCTGCCAGAATACTCGTTGATTTCAGATATCTCAGTGCTACAGCCCAAGAGCTCTTGTGGCCTCATCCATTTTGTATCACCTTGGAATCTAGTAATATCAATTTCGATGATTCAACACCCGTACAAAACCGGAACAGTTACACACCGAACAATTAAACTTAATACTTGTCTCAGAAAGAACAATGCAGAGAAGGCGTTAAACAGTATGGTATCTAGTCACCCTTCGATCCCTCGACATAGTTGCCTAGTTTTTCTTCATCTCAGGCAAATATCAACGTTGAAATCTAACGATCTGAAAACAATTGTGAAGGAAGGACGAGGAGGAAACATGTGATGCTATACAGGGAAGAGCTAGAGTTGGGTCCAGTAAACGTTTCATGACAATGCTCAGTGTTCATTTCGAGAAGAAAGAATCTCTAGATAAGATGAAACAGCACTGGGTCAGACACTAATGTGAATGCCCTGGAGAAGACACAAGTGAGAGCTACGAAAACGCTTGATTTCCTGAGAGAGTAGAAAACATTGAAGAGTTCTAAGTAGGAAGAGTCTTGGTAATGGGGGTAGGTCTCTGACCATGTGGCTTCACACTCACGCAATTGCAGAAATCTGTTTCTTTATCAGGAAGTTCAAAAAGCTGCCTGTGGAACCATCGAGGTAATTTTACTCCCACTCCACCACAAAACGTCTGATGCTGAACTTCCATAGGGTGAAACTCAGATTAAAAAATTAAGCAACTGAATATAAACCTAATCAATGTCCAAAAAAAGGAGTTTATGTATGAAGGAGAATTGAATATTATCAATATCATTATGATTGTTTTTATTTTTATTATTATCATTGGAAATCAACATCGTAATATAGCCCAGTGGATGTATGCAATAGTGGAGGAGATGCGTGTGCTCTTATGTTTATTTCATTTTTTGTGTGATTTCTGACGTTTTGAGACTTTGACGAATGTGGCATCGGCTAGACAGGGACGGCCTCTGACCTTAATGGGTGGTGGAACAATGATGTCAGAAAGCTCAAGTTCAGCTAAGTCATCAGCAATAAATTCTTTTCTCTCGGAAGAATCTTGGGAGATTGCATTTGATGTAACCTTGGTGTATATAATATTGTTTCCTTCTGCTACATGTCGATGAAACTCTTTCAAAAGGCCTTTCAGTTTAGCGAAGGATTCGCCACATGACAGACTAACAGGATGCAAAATGTCATTCACTTTAGGCTGAAGTATTTTACGTTTTTGGAAAACAGTTGGAGGTTTAACTTGTTTCACGCGGGTGATCATCAACGTTGAAGACTGGTACTGCTTTCCAGGTGATATATCGGTGTTTCTGGATAGTTGGGAAGTTGGAATCATCAAGGACGTTTTCTTCCACCTCTGGCCACAGAGTTTTTCGTCATAAAGCGGCAGGTTTAATTTCTCTCGTGCAGCAAAAATATGGCGACACGGTATTAGCATCGAGTTGAATCTCATACAGTGACAATGATGAACATTAATGATTCCACCAATACCCGCCGACTTGGTTACACATTCCCCTGTATTTTTATTGATTTCATCAATCACAATAGAGCCTTTCATGTTATATTGAGCCCTAATACGATTATATGCAGCATTAGTGACTAAACTCATGTATTGTGTCAGAATACTGTCCTGTTCTTCCCCCTTCCTCCTCAATACATTTAGAGCAGATTTGTAATTCATTTCTTCATTACGACATAGGTACCATTGGAAAAAAGCTTTGATGAATACAACCAATTTACTCCTCCGCTTTACGTCGCTCTTAATCTTTTGATTAATTGACTCAACGCGATTATTTGTTGTATTCCCCAGGTTTCCGTTGACCATATTGTACTTCGTCCACTCTTTTTTGATTGGATTCCAATGGTCGGCAAAATATGATTTGATTGAAGGGACAACTGTTACGTCAAATGTTCTGTATATCTCCAGATATTCGTCCTCAGAGGACGACATCGCAAGTTTTGTGAGGAGAGTTAACGCCGATTTTTTTTCTTCCTCCGTAATGCCCAGCTGTTTAAGGCATACTTCTCGCTCGAATGCATTCAACGTGTGGAATAAACAGAGATACCGAGATATCCATGGAAAGACGATGGATAAAGCTTTACGTAAAGCTGCATCTTTATCAGTCATTTCACAACGAATGTGAGAGCAGACTTCTTCATTCTCTTTTTTGAAGCATTCGAAGACCCATGTGTATGTTTCGGCATCCCGAGAATTCAGCAATGCAGTATCAACGACTCTACTAGCCTCGTCAGCATCTTCGACGAGCAATATTACCAACGTTGTATTATTATCCAACAGTTTGGGTGTACCATCACAGAAAAGGATTTCAGGTGTAGCACTCATGGCCCGCCTCATTTCCTCTGTCGTGAAATACATGGCCTCGAAGTAATTATCATCACTAACTTTGAGAGCCACGTTTGCTCCTAGTAAAGAATAACTGTCATTAGTATACCAATCTGTAATAGAGGAGTTGTGTTTGAATGAGAAAACTAAACGGTATTCACCGTAGGTGTTCTGGAGCAATTGCACAGCCACATTCAGATCAGTATCCTTCGAATCGCGGCCCTTCTGCTCAAGATTATGCAGATCCTTCTTGGAAATAAATGTGTCATCATTGCAGAGTTTGTCTTGGATTTTAGTCTTGCTGGCTCTCATTCGTAGGAGATCGAGGGTTGATGACTCTACATCCTTTGGCATCTTCCGATGGAAATATTTGTATAGTGGCTGAAATATTATAATGTAAACTATTGTAGTGGAGTGGGCTGGAGAAGCTGTGATGAAGAGAGTAGTTATTTTCGTCACGATTGGAAAAGTGGGAGAATAGAGAAGAATATATATTCATTATGTATTTTCAGATAATGTTCCAGGGAGATGAATTAAACTCAAAGGGATAATGAATTTGATGAACTTACCACTGACTGATCATGATTCCTATGTGACAAATTGCAATCGTAGATTTATAATTATTTATAATCTTTGGTAAGATTAAATTTGATAAATGCTTGACAATCACATTTGTACGAACTAAAATATGGATGAAGTTTAGTGTCAGTAGATTAGTGATAATAAAGATATTAATCATATAGGGGGGAATTGGGGCTTACCTTGCATTTCGTTCACCACTTGATGCACTCACATACAGTCCGGCAAATTTACACGTGAGATGAACATTGGAATTTTGCAGCTTTGGATTCAACTTCACACTTTTCTTCTTTTGGAAGCATTCTATCGACGTACTTCCTTTTGTACTGAATATCTATCGTGTTTGGTTCTGAAATATTTCAATAAAAACCTTCACTTCATCCCAATCTTGGAATTTACGACCGATGAGCTCCTTCAAATTTATTTCTTCTTCCTGACCCATTTTCGAAAATTAAACTGACATAGATAACTTAATAGTGACTCACTAATACGAAATCACTAATTGAGAGTTGGATTAAACGGTTAAATAAGGGATAAGACAGTTATCACCTGCAGCTCTACTACACTATTATTTTTGCTTTTGAGTTATCGAGAAAATAAAAACATTGACAGTAACGGATTATAATTCGAGAAAGAACGTTTTTTTTTACAGATTATTATTGTTGATGAAAATTCGAAGTATTAACTATGGTTTATTAATGAAAACGTTCAATGTAAATATTTCGATCATAACCATGTTTTCATATAAAACTAGCAATGATTAGGGTCCCTAGGCACTCCGCCATTATTCCCTAGATTTCAGCGGATAATTCAAATTAACTAGTGTGATGCTCCCTGGTGCCGACTATTCAAAGCAGTTTGAGGAATAGAGAAAAATGAAAAAAATAAAAATATGAATAGCAATAATATTCTGTTTTGAATGATTTTCATTGAATATCGATTAAAGAAGGAAAACACTTGTACCAATGCCATATTCTCGATCCATACTCATTTATTTTATATGTAATTGGGCCTAGATACCCAATTACATTTAAAACAAATGAACGAGAGATTCAACAATTGAACATAATTGTTAAAAGTTTGATTGGAATTTTTGATCCGCTCATCGTTTCAATTTGATGTTCATTTCTTCATCCATTCCAATACGATTGGATTGACAATTTTCATCATTTAGTGTCATTCAATTCTTTCCTCACAAATAGTTGAGAATTTACAATCAAGACATATATAAATTAGTGGTATTGACAGGTATCGTGACTTGACTCAAATTACTATGAAGGAAAAGCATTCACAATTTGGAGAGGAGAAAATTGTATTGGATTCGAAGGCACCAGAACACCATAGGAAATGTCAAAGGTTTGGAAAGAAAAATGGAAAGATGGAGAAAAGAAAAAAAAATTCTCCTGCCGGGTATTAATGGTATTGTTATTTCTTCGATCTAAATGAATCATGACAATTAACATGATTTTGGGTGACATATTGTCTTTATTTTTCATTTCTGCATGTCATCATTAAAAAGGAGGAAGAGCAACTTATGAATTTTTGGTTGATGAAGAAACAGATAGAAGATGGAGTGTTGTATGTTTGTAGAAATAATTTTCCTACGCACATTAAAATGGAAACACTAACTTTCTATTTTATACCCTGGCAAATTTGGCATAACCAGTTTCCTTCTGGTTTCTTAACAATGTTCAGACAGGCGTAATGGAACAGACGCAGACATCCAACGCAAATCATTGACCACCTTCCTTTCACTTCCTGCCATTCCAAATTACAAAGCGAACAATTGTAAACAGTCTTCTTTTTGTTACGTAGGATCTTGAGCAAATGTGAGAATGCATCAGCAGTGAAATATTCCTTGATCATCTTCATATGTATCTCTTTCGAATCAACGAAACCATAATGAAGTGTTTCAGGGATGAGGTATGCCACCTGTTCAATTGTTATCAAAATGTTCAAGGAAATATCTTAGCTTTTATCCACCAGAGACACTAACCACCTTTTCTTTTCCTCTTGTGTTTCATTGACGAAGAGAGTTTCTTCTCCAATATTCTCATCTTGCTCTTCCTGTGAAAAAAAAAAATAATGGTGATAACTGTAAAATACCCAGACTTTTGGAACCCCAAGAATTTCAAGATCAAGTTAAACACAAACATACTAACTTTTCTGCAGATTCATTGGGAGGTGAAGACTTTCCTATTTTTCTGGAGGGGTCCATCAGAATGACTCTCTGCTGAGTGATGTTTCTTCCTGTTCTCCATGACATTCGACTGTGGAGGAACGATCATTGATACTTCTGCCCCTTATCCGCCGGCTGTCTCTGAATCAATTCCTGATGTCTCAACTGAAGGTGAAATTGGTGTGTCCTCTTGATGGTCATTCACTCCTGAATTCGAGGGTCCTGCTGCGTCATGATCACTCGATGATTGCATCGCTGGATTCGTAGGATACCATTTTGCTCCATGCTATCCTACAATTGGATGAAAAATTGATGATTCAATCAATATCTTTCTTTAATCATATGGACTGAAATTTGGCTAATTTCCTGATTTTTATTCCACAATTCAATAATTTGAAATATAAATTTTAATTTGCATAAGAACATCGAACCCACCTGGAATTTAGCATGTCCATGCGCTTGGCAGTAATCCACTGGATACAAATACTTCCCATCGTCACTTGTTCTCATCTTGATGAAGGCTTTGCAGCATGTCTTGATAGACCTATTGGAAAACAAACATTTCTTATATAACCTAGATAAGGATTGTGAAGAAAAGTGCTAAATAAAAGATGATTGATGGAACTCACTTGCGTTTCTTCTTATTAGGATCTCCATCATTCGCTGGAGGTTGACCAGCTTGTTCGCACTTCCAGGTTATTGAATAATAATGCACTGAATCATACAAAACTTTCGTACTATCTGTTCTGCCACTTTCGACCGAACGACTGTGGGTTACGGAAAATTTATAACCAGTATATAATTGATATTGGCGCGTGAAATCTTCCCAATCAACTTTACTGTAAATTTTGAGTGTTGCCAAGTCAATTTTTATTTTATCGTCAAATCTACTGTTCCTCGCCGCCATCTGTAAATTAACCAACAATTTTCAAGACCACATTTTTTACCAATCCATTCACCCACTAATTAATGATCAAATAATCATTGAATAACACTATAATTGATTATTTACCATTTGTGTTAATGGATTTTCTAATGGAGACAAACAAACATGAGATTTTTTATAACAATATGTCAACAGATGTGGTGATGAAATCTAGACAAAGAGGAGATCATGCGACCGTTTGTCTTCTGCGTTATAAGTCAATTGGTTTTTTTTTTGTACGTTTGGTATGAAGAGTGGAGACTTGATGCGCGAGTACAAGATCAAGACGCTCTCTGGTGGTTAATCAGCATATTCAACTTATTTCAGGGAGCCGCAGTAAAGACGACAAAATATGAATAGACTAAAAAACAAATATTTCAGCTAGAAATGAAATGAGTTTTTCTTGGAGTCATCATTAATAATTCATTGTCAATGAGAATGATTACTTGGGGAAATTCTACAATTATTTTCTAGTTTAGTATTATCCGCAACATGATACATAGTACCTCTACTTCAGTATGATTGTGGTTAACAAATCAATCATTAAAAGTTTAAAAATCATTGCGAAAATTGTTATTTTGTAGGTGTTGAAGTTGTTTATGATGATGATAATCATTAAAAAATTACTTTTGAAGACCTAGTTTTACTTTATTTTCATATGCTTATTGTCATTCTCCTCAGTTTTTTCATATATTTCATTCAAAAAAATACCCTCGAGTGGATTTATTCGTTTATAAGTGTTTTGAAGAAATTCAATCCACCAAATTACTAAATGCCAAATAAACTGCATGGACGGAGAGAAAAAAGGGCGAGCTAGTCTTTCTCAACTCGAGATTTATGTGTAACATCTTCACGCGTTATGAATTCGTGCCGGACCTATACTAAATGGATTCACTCTCAGCGATCTATTAACTGATATCCACTGAATGATATTAATTATTTTCGTTTATTCTGATTTTTATCGGCGTATTCATTTCAATATAACACAGAAGTCATCCACTGCCACTGAAATGTGGCGGCTCGGCCTCAGTCAGTTCCCAACGTTATCGACGGAGCCTACCACCAGCGCAAGCAAATACTCTCCCTCGGACAGACTGACGAGATCAGTCGGAGAATCTCGAACACTCCCGATTATCATCATCATCATTATTAAAAACTTGACCACACAAATCACCACAGCTGTGGCTAGAGATGCGAAATGACCGTCATTTTTAAGATCGCGTCATATGACCAAAAAATGACGGTCATGTGACGTCATAAATTTTCCAATTACAAATGACGGTCACAAATTATTTATAGGCAAATGATTGTCAAACCATCTATACGCCTATTGTAAACGGCTCGACGCGCCGGCTAGCGGTGAGAAAGTACAAATCTGAGATCTAAACATAACCAATAAATCGAATAAAATTATCTACACAAATCTAATTGGTTTATGTGTTGACGCATTGTTTATTAGCCAAATAATGGATGGAATAGAGAGTTCGAAGAGAATATGTTGTGTTATTGGGTGTAATAACAGTGAATCGAGGAATCCAGAGTTGAGTTTTCACCGATTTCCGGGGAAAAAGTGGGAAACAGAAAGGAAGAAGAAATGGGTTACAGTCGTTAATCGGAGGTACGTAAACTCCTGACTTATTAATATGATGGATGTAGCTTCTTAATACTCCAATTAGTGCGTCAGTTGTATCTTATTTGTTTTTTTTAAAGATATTCATCATTTAGGTATTTCATTCTCATTCGTATGATTCTAAACGTCAAAATCATTCGACAGGAATCAGGATGGCGAACTTTGGATTCCCGGGCCAGAGTCACGAATTTGCAGTGAGCACTTCGAAGGGGGGGAAATATCGAATAACATGCATGAGTTAGCGTATATTCCCACTGTTTTTCCTGGAGTCCATAACCCGAAACCACCCAAAACTCTGAGGGCANTCTTATTTGTTTTTTTTAAAGATATTCATCATTTAGGTATTTTATTCTCATTCGTATGATTCTAAATGTCAAAATCATTCGACAGGAATCAGGATGGCGAACTTTGGATTCCCGGGTCAGAGTCACGAATTTGCTGTGAGCACTTCGAAGGGGGGGAAATATCGAATAACATGCATGAGTTAGCGTATATTCCCACTGTTTTTCCTGGAGTCCATAACCCGAAACCACCCAAAACTCTGAGGGCAGTGAAATTAGCAGAACGAAATCTTATGGGTGGAGGATCCAGCTCGCCTCATCATTTGGAATATCGTGAAGGTAAACATTGCTTTATGTAAATAACAAAAGTTGTTAATAGAGCTCAGTGATTTGTTATTGGACATTGAACGACGATTATGTTTTACAGAGGATATAGACGTGCGTCTCCAACAATTGGAAATGAAAACCGTGTCTATCCAAACGGAACCATTCGCTGAAATAGAGACCACCACACCGAGTTTTATGTACTGTGCTCGCGAGCAACAAGACGTTTCTATTCAGACTGAAATACATACTGTTCCGCCTTCACAGACGAAAATTATTGTTGTGGATCAACCTGTGAAGGAAACTCAAGATATGAGTTGCGGTCCTGATGAAGTATACAATCCAGGATTCACTGGATTTCCAGACATTGAAACAGATACATCTATGCGTCAACTAGCCGGTGTTACTCGTACATTCTTTCTTATGTTATTGAAATCCATTGACAAACAGAGAGTCGATGATGACAATCCCACTGTTTACCGAAAACTCGGGAAAGAAAATTGATTGTTATTGTTTTTGATGAAGGTGAAATTGGGGATCACTTTCTGTGCATTAGGGTGTTTGTTTCATGTACATGCTACTACCGCATCTCGAACTTTTTATTCACTATTAGGGATTTTAACAGCCGCTACTAAATCTTGGATTTTTTGGCCATCAAAAGCTAGTGTAAAGAAGAATCTTCCAAAATCATTTCACAAATATCATAACTGCCGATGCATAATCGATTGTACAGAAATACCAGTCGATACTCCACCTACGCTTGAACAACGAGTGCTACTGTACTCCAACTATAAAGGAAAATTTACGGTAAAATTTTTAATTGTTATTTCTCCCAACGGATTGATTGTAAAAGTGTCTGAAGCTTACGGAGGCAGAACAACTGATTCTTTCATTACCAATGATTCTGGATTTTTGGAATTGCTCGAGTCGGGGGATGAGGTTTTAGCTGATAAAGGTTTCCCACAAATTCGTTCAGAATTATTGAAACGCGATGCTATCTTGACAATTCCTCCATTTGCATTTAATCCTCAATTTACGGACGATGAGGTTGAGGAGGGATACAACATAGCTTCGGTACGAATCCATGTAGAACGGAGTATTCAACGTATCAAGCTTTTTCACATATTAGATCATATTCCCATCGATTTATTACCTTACATTAATTCCATAATGCATGTGTGTTGTAGTATGGCAAATAGTTTGCCCCCATTAATTAGTGATTCATGAAATTATAATGGAAGTGATTTTCATGGAATAAAAATGATTACAAAATGAAATTATTTCACCATTGTCTTTATTTATGCATTCTATAAACCTAATAAATACAACTAGCATTTCTACCAATACCAAAAGTGCCATTCAAAAAATATTGATGATAGTTGTGATGATGGATGAACGTAAGACAACACTGATACATTCAAGGGGGGCGGGGGGTAAACTCCATGTTGAAGACAGGCAGACTCATACAAACAGAATTACTTGAAAAGAGGGAGGAAGTGGTGAAAATAAAAACTTTCCATTTTTGGAATATATTCACTTAAAAATCGATCATTTCTACTTACACTGAAACGTACAGAATCGCATTCACTGTACACAAAGAAGTGACATCTCTCCAACCCTGTAACATACATAGCGAATTGAATTTGCGTATAATAAACATGAGATTCCTTCAGTGTAACTTCACCGACATTATCAATCAAAAGATAAGGAACTTTAGATGTTTTCCCTTCTCTGTCAATGATATTTGATTTTTCACACGTCTGGGGACATTTTATTTCTAGGAGCGCCTGATCATCAATGACGATTCCATCAGGACTTGCTGCGAAATACGGTTGATCGATTTTTATTACAAGACCCACTGTACACACATTTAAACCTGTCTGTGAGATAAAAGCTTGACGAGCTTCTGATTCCATTCTTATGCCATACTCCATAGCTTTTGTCATTCTCCCCTGAAATTTTTGATTTTTAAATTGTTTGGCACGACTCTCGAAATGGTCTTTTCTAGTTTTAATGCGGTGGGCTCGTGATGATGAAGTTATCCTGTTGTATCGTTCGGAATGCCATTGGGAACAGGATGATTGACTCTGGGATTCTGTGATGATTCTACTCCAATCGTCTTTTGTAATTTTCACTGCCTCATAAGGTGTTTGATACTCTACAGGACAGGAAATTTTTTGGAGTTTAATTTTTCCCTCATCGCTTTCAACGGATTCATAACAGGAATAAGTGTGATCGAATTGATTTCTGTAAAGAATTTCACATAAGTCAAGCAATTCTCGTTTTTCTTTTTCTTTTTCCTCGGCTTCGTCAGCATTCGATTCTTCAAGATTTTTTTCTGTATTTAAATATTTGATAAAAGTACTATTGATCGAATAATATTCTTGTGGTACATTCTTCACTTTGTCAAAACTAAAATTCTCATCTAATGCAGGGATTTTTTGCTGGAAAAGGTCACCAATTTTACAGCCTTTCTTGTATTTGTCTCGTTGTGCTTCACTGGGTTGATTCCAAATAAGAGGAAAATCAGTTTTAGAGGTAGTGCTTTCCTCGTTGATAAAAATACTCACAGCTGCAACATGCTTGCATCCTTGACGTGACGTCCCCGCAAGACACGTGCAGTTGGTCTTGAGAATCGAACGACGATCGTTTAACTAATGGAACCTTCATTTTTTAGTTTCAGTTCAATTACTAGCCCTATTTAATGATGCTTACCTGCAGTGTTACCTGATAATCAGGCTTATTAATTTTCACTTGCGACATAACGTTACCGTAAACTGTACGTCTTTTTCCATCGATTTCCTCCTTGACATCGCGAACATGGTGACTCTGAAAAAGCCTCTCACCTGAATTGAATTTGAGGAAAACAATTATTGAAAACTAATGGTTCATTTGACAATTCATTCTCTTAATTAAAAATAGAAATTTACAGTGGAAATATGATTAGAGATTTTTTGTATTCAACAAAGAGGTTATGACACAACTTACCTTTCAATAAAGTAGATTTGCGAAAAAAATCAAGCGCAATGCTCTGGAAACCACAAGAAATGGTCACAGTAACCATCTCTGTAATTAATAATGAATTATGCTTCGCTTTGAAAATTAATCATGAATCAGAAATAAAAAACAAAAAACAGCTGTTTACTCAACAATGCACTTTTTCTCCACTAGAGGCGCGCGCAACGCAATATCCACCATTAGCAATACCCCCATATAGTTGCAAAATGACGGTCACAAATATTTACTGATTTGTGACGGTCATAGAAAAAAAAAATTCCTCGATATAGATGGGAAATGACCGTCATATTGTTGTTTCGAAATGCGCATTCGGTTGATGCGAAAAAAAAGTACATAAAAATTGACAAAAAAACAGAAATTTCCTCTACATAGATGGCAAATGACCGTCATATTTTTTGGATTGATTGTGACCGTTACTAGTAAAATATTTGTGACCATGATCATATGACTGTCGCATGTCCATCGAGCCCTGGACATGCGACGGTCATATGACGGGTCACATGACACCTTCGCATCTCTAGCTATGGCATTCTACTTTTTGTATTCCAAATATTAGTATTCATTGTTTGACTGAATAGATATAGTTTATTATAAATTGATGTCAGTCTAAACTACTTGTGTGAATCCTACAAATCTCCACGGAAACTGTCCCTCCACGCGTCGGGTGGGCCTCAGTCAATAAACGCCATCTCTTGATGGCGCAACGAACTCAGTCCTGATTACGCATACGGACACACACTCGTACTGAGGATATTTGCACGGAATCACTCCCAGCCAGAATTTTAGTGGCCTACCGAGCGTAAAGATGTTACATATAGAAAATTCGTGGATCTTCGTAGGTAAATTTGCTGAAAAATTCAAGAATCGAAGCGCAAATTGTAAGCACCGGGATATTACTCTGACATCACTAGAAAGTTCCCCGTTGTCATAAAGAAAACTTGATTATCGGCAAACGCAAAATTATATGACAGCCGAAAAATTTTTACTTGCCCTATTTTCTTTTTATTAGTCATGGATATTTCTGTTTAGTATTATTTGAATTGATCTAGTTTAATGAAGGAGTCTGTAATTAAAGTAAACGTCTGATTCCGATGGTTGTTTTTTATCGCATTCATTTTACGATTACATCGAGTGAATTATTCAAATTATTTTACTCTAAATAGTCATTACACAGTATTATCACTAATTTCCAACGATTTTCATTACATCACAATTCATTTGATATGATGAATTAAATTCTCATTCTAAATGAAAACAATAATCACTGATTACATCAAATAAGTCTCCAGAATCCATGAAAACGTTGTCGAATGTCGAGGTCAAATGTTGACGCGTAAGTCCCGAACAGCTGATTGGCTAGCCGAACATGAACGACGTCGGGCGGACAAGTACGTGGATAGAACGAATAGCAAACATTCTAGTGCTGGGGCACTCTAAAAATTCCCTGACAGCACAATCAACTTTCATTGATTTCCAAGATTATTTTGAAAGGTTCAAAACTAATAAGGAAATTTCCCGTGCGCCTCTAGAATTTCCCTTTTTGCTTCTGAATGGAAACTTTGTGGATACCATATTTCATGATTTTCCAATTTTGCCTAAAAATCATGTAGAATGTGATGAAACGTGGAGATATGATGTTTTTACGAAATGTCGCTCTGTGTGTGCGGATATGTGTGTGTATGTGCACTTCAAATTTAATGAATTCGCACAAATAAAGGAGTAAAATGATGGATAACAATCTATTATTTTCAACCATAATTGGTCTTATTGGGATACACTTCTGGGCACCAGATGAGCCCGGTCGGTCAAGTAGTTTTTGAGATATGACCACATCTTTGAAATTAGTTTTTTGCAAATATCTCGAGAACTACTTAACCGAGTTCAATTCGACTTGCGAAAGAAATATTTGGCACAAAAATACCTATCTAATGGGGAAAAAAACGTATATACTCCCAGGCTGACTTAGGCAGTTACCGTCGTTTCCCAATTTTTTGTTGAACTCGTTGTACGCACAATAACTTGAAAAACTAGGGGTGCGGCTGGTCTACGCAATATTGTTGGTCGCTCGCAAGCTCGCTCCCAAATTGGGGTGCGTTAAAATGGGAGCAAGCCATTGAGGCTCACAACAAAAACTTCCCGGTTTTCAAACCACAATATATACCATAATTTTTTTTTTTTCAAATTTAGTCTTCGTTTTTCATGTTTTTTTGGAAAAACTAAAAAACTACTCGATCGATTCCAGCCAAAATCTAATCCCCTCTAAGTTAGCTGAAGACCCATCGATTGAAAAAATAAAAAAGCAAATTGGATTATCCGTTCACGAGAAATCGTTGACGTAAATTTTGACCACATACATACCTAGTAAAACACACACACACAGACAGACATTTTGTTAAAAATAGTCTAGGAACATTAGAAAGACCTTGAAACGTGGAGATATGGTGAAAAATCTATTTTCGATTTTCGGGGTGATTACAATAACTTCCCTATCCCGGGAGGTTAATAATTGTGATAGAGACTTTGACCTCGCATTCAAATTGTAGCACTCATGATACCATAGGTCGGTATTGTGGCTGGGCGCAATCGGTTGGATAGTTCCGGAGATATTCATTTTCTTCGTTAAAAGTGTTTGATTGAATATCCCAAAAACTATCTCACCGATTTCAATTTTTATTTTTCAAAATACTCGTGACGGTGTCTTCTATTTGATTTAATCAAAATATACATACCACCCTCCAATACAAAGTTATCGAGATATTGCGATTTTTCTATTTTCTTTGCTGGAAATTTGCTTTTGTGGAGTCTAATGCGGCGAAAAGTTGAAGAAAGCATTTGAAACTTTGGCCACTATTTATAAATGTGAAGTTAGACTCCCATGAACGATTTCAGCTTCATCGGTCCATTAGTTCTTGAAATACAATGATTTGTAGGAAATAACCAAAATTGAATTTTTATAAATTCCATTCGGAAGCTCACTACCAATGGAATTGGTAGAAACGAAAGGAAAAATTAACCAGTTGAAACATTTACTGAATACATTCAACCAGCTGCATGCAACCAGTCGCATGCTACAGCGGCCGGCTTGTTTTTTCATTTAATCACTCGAGATGAGACATTTTGCGCCTCGAATTAGTGCTAGGCACTAGAATTTTTCCCCAATTTGTCTCTCCGTGCAGTGAAATTGACGTAGATTACGCTAGAATAGTTCGCCATTATCATACATTCTACATCATTTTCAAGAAAAATTGAAAAATGTGAAAATGGAACGATTGTAAGGCTTTCATTCGGAAGCAAAAAAAGATGGAGAGTTTTGTTTCCAACAAAATTCCGATTATTTTCGTAAATTCAGAAATTTTATTTACTTCAAGCATTGTCGGCCAGCGCAACCTCGTGGCTCATATATCAACGATTGGATTAGAGTCAATGTAGTGTTGGTCTATAGAACTATTGTCATATCCAATGATCCAATGTGACTCTTTATAATAACAAAAATTTCTCGATATTCCTTCCATTTCTTTCACTTCTCAAAATATTACCAATTGTTCATCATTCCCTCTAGTCATTTGATCATATTCAAACCATTTGCAAGCAAATATCTACGTCTCATTATAAATGGCGACAATTAATTTGATGAGTGGAAAAATACCATCACTCATATTATCAGAAGTGAAAATTTTCTCTGAAGCTGAATGGAATGAATTCACCGAAAAATATCAACAAACAGGATTCGAATTTTCAATTTACAAAAGCGGAACAATTGAAAGTGCCAAAAAAACTAAAAAAAGACGCTTGGATGATAATGTATTCTATTATTATATACATTGGTATTGTAAACAGGCAGGTGAATTTACGAGAGGACAGGGGAAGAAAAAGATCAGGTGATTTCATAGTACTCAATGCACTTACTATTTTGCTTTCTCCACTATTAATTACTCGTTCATAGCAATGTTTGAAAGATAATGGGAAGAGTTGAAAACAGACAGAACTGCAAAATACATAATATACAATTATTTTGATGATGAATTCTGGGAGAGAGAAATTTTAAGAGAAATTTTCCATTATGAAAATCATATCGTTTTCCAGAGGAGTGAACTTTCAACAAAAGTTATCACATTTGAAAAATGACTCCACTGGTTTTCTTCAGAATCATACGAATCTTCCTGCACCATAATAATTAACATACAACAATTTCTATTTAGCACAATGAAGAACGATTGTCCAGCATTCATCAAGTTGAATGTTGATGAAACAGGCTCATGTCTTCGGGTCACCAGTTCTTATGAGTGGCACAACCATAAGCCCGGTCAGGTAAATTATTATTAGTAATATCACAAGACCTCAAAAATTATCGGATGTTTCCCGATTGTTTCGTTGGGCAGCAACGAGAGGGAAAAGTTTTGCAGATCAAAATCCCGAGCGCTTCAGCGCAAGGGATTTTTGTGGAAAACTTCACCTGATCGTTGCTGCACAGGGAAACAAGAGGGAAAATCCGATTCATTTTTTAGGTCGAGTGGTATTCGGAGGTTTTTTTTTTTTCATTCGGATTCGGCCAAACTCTTAATTTTATTATTAGAATATTTCATAGTTATCTGGTTATGAGACCAATTGAGAAGCTTCACTAGGATTTGTTCAAACTTGTCAAAAATTGTCACCAGAATTTTTGACAATTTTTGAGCAATGCTGTGTTCGGATTGGCCAGAATCCGGATGAAAAAAGTAATCAAATCTTAATTTTCTACATATGTCACGTTATTATCTTGGAATTGAATCCTGATTCTATTTCAGGGTCATATCCAAGAAATTGTTCCTCGTAAGAGTAATGCAAATTTGGAAGCTATTACATGTCCTCTCGAGGAAGAACCCATTTCTAAGGATTTTGAGGAAATCATGAGTGAGGATACACCACAAGAGATAATTCTTGCAGGGGCAAATGCGGTACAAGGGTCTAATGCCCTTTGTAATGCAGAGAGTGTCATTCCTAAACTCACTATAGACAAACCTTCATGTCCACCAACAATAGAAACATCGATGGTATCAATTGAAGATATTATCATGCCGAAAAATGTTCGATCACGAGGACGTAAAAAGGGGAAAGTCAATACACCAGGTGGTTTGACAATAATAAAAGGGCCCAGGAGTTATGAGCAGAGAGGGAAAAAGGAAAAAAAAGAGTCATTGTTGAGTTGGATATTGCCAATAAATTATGTCTAGCAAACAGCAAGTAGTGAGTATGATGTCGACATTAATGATTTGCGGGACGTGAATGAAGGAACATTGAGTGGTGCACTCATCGATAGTGATGTGGATATTGTACTTATCAGAGAACATTTTGAAGTTGATGCTTGGCAAAAGTTGATTACTGTGCTGGATGTAAAAAAGAAAAAATCGATTGTATGGTGTAGTACGTGTAAGGAATCATTAAAGGGGGGGAAAATAGTGTGCAGTTCATGCAAATTGGGTCATCATAAAGAATGTGTGATCACCAAAGAACAAGAGAAGAAAAAAAAGAAGGAGACAGGAGAAAATTGGTTTTGCAAGCTTTGCCTTGATAAATGTTCGAATTGATCTCAATCTCCTTTTGTTCTTGATATGTTCAACAATTCTAAGTGTTCACTGATGGCTAATTTTTCTGAAACTAGCACAAACAATTATCTCCTCTCCATTTGTAATTGCATAATGTAAAACAGGAATTTTCCATGTATTGATGACTAAAAGAAATAAATGTCGAATTTAACTCACTGTCTCAAGGTAATTCTTTAGCTAATAACAGATTTCATAAATACCCTCCTTGAACCAACCTGAATTTAGATATTTATATCCTCACTTTCCACGTTTTATATTCTTCATATTCACAGTATTGAATGAAAATAAATGTACTTATTGAGAATCAACTAAATAACTGTATTGGTGATAACATTCTACGTATTGCTGTGAATGTTGTAGCCTACCAATCATATAAATAACTACGTGATTCATCTATGCGATTCACTATTTATACGACTGCGTGATTCACCCAGCTACTATTCATACAACTGCGTGGATCGGCCGCTAGCTATTCATACAACTGCGTGAATCACCCGCTAGCTATTCATACAACTGCGTGAATCACCCGCTAGCTATTAATGCAACTACATGCATCATACGCTAGCTATTTATACAACTGCGTGAATCACTCTCCAGCTATTTATATACCTGCGTGGATCCCCCGCTAGCTATTGATACAACCGCGTGAATCACCCGGCAACTATTCATACGACTGTGTGATTCACCTGGCAACTATTCATACAACTGCGTGGATCCCCCGCTAGCTATTTATACAACTGCGTGAATCACTCGCTAGTCATTCATACAGCTGCGTGAATCACCAGATAGCTATTTATACAACTGCGTGAATCACCCGGCCACTATTTATACAACTGCGTGGATCACCCGCTAGCTATTTATACAACTGCGTGAATCACCCGCTAGCTATTTATGCAACTGCGTGGATCATACGCTAGCTATTTATACAACTGCGTGGATCCCCCGCTAGCTATTTAGACAACCGCGTGAATCACTCTCCAGCTATTGATACAACTGCGTGATTCAACCGGCTACTATTCATACAACTGCGTGAATCACCCGATAGCTATTTACACAACTGCGTGAATCACCCAGCAGCTATTCATACAGCTGCGGGAATCACATCGAGGTATCGAACCAGCTACGTGAATCACACACCGAGATATTGAACAAGCTACGTGAATCACACACCGAGGTATTAAACAAGCTGCGTGAATCACACACCGAGATATTGAACAAGCTGCGTGAATCAGTGAAACTACACCTGCGTGAATCACACACCGACAACCTCAACAAGCTGCGTGAATCACACGCCCACAACTCAAGCCGGCTGCGTGAATCACTGAAACTACACAAATCATACCACTGCATGAATCACATTGTAGCATATTTGAATCCGCTGCGTGAATCACTCTTCGTGCCTGAAGTGCACTGCGTGAGCCACCCAGTGGTGAAAATAGCCACTGCCAAAAAAAAATGGAAAGAAATTGATTTCTTCATGATCTCGTTGGAATTGAAAAAAAAACGATTGTCCAATTTTATTATGTGGAATTTAACGAACATTTAAAAAGATGTTTGAACTGAATAAAAATTGCGGTCCGTGGAGTATTTGAACTGAAAAAAAAAGAAAAATATAGGGTAAACCATGGAAGACGGACCAAAATGGATTGAATTCTATATTATTCTAATTTTTTAAATATCCTATCATACATCAAAAGTGGCTTGACAGCTCTATCAAATCACGACAGACATTCAAGTTTCATGGGGGTTCCCCGTTCAACATACCATCCTGTTCGTTCATTTCTGGTGTACCAGCATTCAACGTTGATCCACCCTCCCCATTATTACGTTGAATCTTCTGAGGAACATTTTTATGCACGTGATAAACTTATCCACCTCTGGGAATGGCCTTTGTGCCCTCAGCTTCCTTTGTAGGCACGTAAGCGGTGTAGTAGGTGTGTGGGTGTTCACCAGAAAAAACACCCTGGGGTCCAGTCAAATTTTCAGCTGCAACTTGCCAGTGATTGTCGTTCCAGCTGTGTATTATTCGAATTTCATTGAATTTACTCATTTTAAGTCATTGTTATTATTAGTAAACTAAGACCACTCACAATTCATTATTTTTTGTCAAAAGTACTCTTACTATTATTTTACATATTTGAATGGTATCAGCCTCTGATATTTTTCCACATCTGTTATAAAGATTTAGAATACTCTGTGTGAGCTTGTCTCGCTGACTGATATTCAGTAGATAGTCCTTAGTCATGTATTGAAAAAGACTATGTCTTATAACATGTTTGGTAATACTGGCATGTTGTTCCTCCTGAGGGATAGTTTCTAAGATCTGGATATAATTGTGTTAATGAAAAACAAGTGGGAAATTGCTCTTGTATTGCATAATAGTATAGTTATTTTTGTTAATAAATTAGCAACATGATTCCGAATGGTTATTTTGCATATTATGTTCTTCTATCGTGTATAATTCATTGTTTATTTAATTTTATCAAATTGAGTAAGATTTCTTTTTAAATAATTTTGAGAGATTTTTAACTTGGTTGAATGTTATCACCATCATTATTCTTATTATCTCTTTATTCCATACAACTATTTGTTTTTTTTACAGTTCTATTTCTCCTCTCAGCCCTCCGATTAAATGTTAACGGAAAAATTTTATTTATACATAATTCAATTAGTTTAAAACATCGCATTTGACGAAATCATTAGAAAAGTCACTGGGAAAAATTCATAAAAAATTCGAACATTTTCAAAAATCATCATAAAATTCAAATCAACCTAGATAAATATCATAATCATCTTTTAACTCCAACTTAGTGTCATTGAAACAAACATTTCAAGTTCTGATTGAATTCATTTGAAGCATAATAGCCAAAGATATCCTCGGGATTCTGATTTTCCAAAAATACCGAATTTTTGCAAATTTTTAAATAAATCAAAATAACGATTATTGCTATCGCCTTTATTTTCAAAGTGAGTCAAAAGGATACCCAAATAGTTTTTTAAAGTAATCATTCAATAATTTCAGATTTTTTTTTCGTTATCGTGGAAAACCAATTTTAAAAACAATTAATTCATTGAAAAATTAATAAATGTGACGTTTTGAGTTTAACCCGAGGGTTAAACTCAGTTAAAGATTTACAATTCTTCACTCCGTGAGATTAATCCTCTTTCACTCCGACTCGGCTGCTACGGCGGTGAGCTCACGGGGAGTCCACTCAGAGAGATGTTATGAAGGATATTGGAAGGCTTGAACTCGTATATTGACCACTCGCGTATCAAATAGATAAAAGGATGATATATTAAACTAGTTGTTGAGATACACGATAATGATTAATATGGGTTGGTATCACGCGTTATTAATGAACTCGACTCGACTTGGGCTTCGACTCGTTTCGATCTTCTTGTATGGCGGAAGGCCTGAGCTAGAGATCCGTTCTACTCTACTCCTAATCATACTCTGCCTCTTCCAGAGTCCTCGAAACTCGTCAAAGCTCCAGTTTGCTGAGTTAAGCAGTCTCCCCTGACGGAACCTGTAGACTGCTAGTAGAGAGTGAGTTGACTGCCTATCTGTTCCTGGAGTGGAGAGAAAGTTGAGAGATCGTGGAGAGTTGGACTGACAGGGCCAATTCTCTACTCATGAGTACTTTTAGAGAGTAGATAGCTGAGGGGAGGACTATTCTGGGTTTCGTGGATTTAGAACCTTGAGTAATCTGACCCTCTAATCTTTAGAACCTTAGACCTCATGCCTCTCTGAACGCCCAGACCCGAAATTTTTTGTGAACGCTGAATGTTATGGCCCTAAAACCTTCCAACCCCTACGGATTATGAATCATATATTGTGACCCTTCTATTTTCAAACCCTTATTGATTCTGACCCTTAGATTTTGACCCTAAAAAAAATTTCTGACCCTTAAAAAAGTTTGACTGTCAAATATTTGAATCATATTATTTTTTACCCTTAAAATCAGGCCAACTCTTTACTATCTACTTTTTCTAGAGAGTAGAGAGTTGGGATCGGATGCTTGGTGAGGGCTACTCTCCACTCTCTACAATTTGTGGAGAGTGGATAGTTGGGATTGCGGACTCAATATGTTGTGAACTTTAATGCTTCTGACTCTAAGATTTTGGATTTTGACCCTAAAAATTTCTGACCCTTAAAAAAGTCTGACTGTCAAATATTTGAACCATATTATTTTTGACCCTTAAAATGA